>NC_069504.1:60464702-60497202 GCF_027579735.1 Bombina bombina | reverse complement strand
CTATTGAAAAAAGAATTGTACCAAACAATATGTTGATTTGTTTTAAAAATGTTTAGATTTGGCTGATCTGTAAATCTATAGCAACACAATAGAAATGTATTGGAATTACAAGGTGTATATTGTTGTTTAAGAATTTGTGGGGGATTTAGTAAACTGTGTGATGTTCTCAGTAGCTTGCCATATTGTGTTGTTTTCAGGGTCAATAACAGATTTGTAGATAGTTTCTCCACGTCTGTTTGTACTGATGAGTAGTATAGCTGAGTACAGTCATGCCTGGGATGACTGGGTGATAAGGCTAATTGCTTTGCTTTATTAAAGGGACAGTCTAGTAAAAATAAACTTTCATGATTCAAATAGGGCATGTCATTTTAAACAACTTTCCAATTTACTTTTATCATCAATTTTGCTTTGTTCTCTTGGTATTCTTAGTTGAAAGCTAAACCTTGTTAGGCTTATATGCAAATTTCTAAGCCCTTGAAGCCCGCCTCTTATCTGAATGCATTTTAACACACGAGGGCATTAGTTCATGTGTGCCATATAGATAACATTGTGCTCACGCCCGTGGATTTACCTAGGAATCGTCAGTGATTGACTAAAATACAATTCTGTCAAAAGAACTGAGATAAGGGGGAAGTCTGCAGGGGCTTAGATACAAGGTAATCACAGAGGTAAACGTATATTAATATAACTGTGTTGGTTATACAAAACTGGAGAATGGATAATAAAGGGGTTATCTATCTTTTTTAAACAATAACAATTCTAGTGTAGACTGTTCCTTTAACCACATTTCTCCAAATGGGACTGCTCTATACATTTTACATCAAGTATATTGCAGTGCACATGAATGGAAGAGAAAATATGCAATGAGAATTGAAAATAATTTAGAAAAAACACTACTTATGCAATATAATGTGATATATATATTTAATTACTAGCTGTCTGTTGAATTAAAGGGATTGGAAAGTCCAAATTAAATTTGCAGGCATCAGATAGAGCATGTAATTTTCAGACACTTTTGAATTCACTTCTATTTTCAAATGTGCTTTGTTCTCTTGGTATCCATTTTTAAAAATGAATACGCACATATCCTACATTAGTGGGTGCTAGCTGCTGATTGGTGCCTGCACAAATTAGTCTCTTGTGATTGGCTAACTAAATGTGTTCAGTTTGCTGTGAGATAACAAGAGAATGAATCAAATGTGATACTAAAAGTCGAATTATGAAAGAAAAAAATAGAGTTTCCTTTTCCTTTAACTGTGGGTTGACACTCTATGTAATACTTCTGCAGATTACAAAATAATATAAGCAAGATACAAATAGGAGTGACCAATAGTTTGACCAGTCAGTTGGATTGTACACTCCACTAAATAACAAATTAGTCATTACAAATATAAATCTATATAATACCAAATATAAAATATGGTACAGATTGATGAATGAGGAATTTGGGTTAATAATCTATCTGTAGAAACGTCACCTCTCCTTGGGTGTTAAGAGAAAGTTCTGCTAAATACAAACACAGATAAGGGCAGAAACCAAGTGCAGTATATTCAGATAGGTAAAAACTACAGTCCTTAAAGGGACATAAAACCCATTTTTTTCTTTCATGATTCGGATAGAGAATACAATTTTAAACAACATTCTGTTATCTAATTTGCTTCAATCTTTAGATATCCTTTGTTGAAGAAATAGCAATGCACATGGGTAAGCCAATCACATGAAGCATCTATGTGCAGCTTCCAACCAGTAGCTACATAGCCTATTTAGATATGCCTTTCAACAAAGGGTATCAAGAAAATAAAGCAAATTAGATAATCAAAGTAAATTTGAAAGTTGTTTAAAATTGCAGGCACTTTCTGAATAATGAAATAAAAAATGTGGGTTTTATGGCCCTTTAAGTAGCAGACTAGATTTTCATGATATCCACAGGTGAAATAACCAGCTGATGGGTGAGAGCAGTTTAGTAATCATGGTTACTGATCAGCTGATTATGTCACCTGTGCTCTAGTTAAAGGGACATTAAACACAAAATTAATGCAATATATAAAAATATTCAAATAAAAGATTAGTCTGAGAATTACATGTAGATTTATGTTTTAAAGTTTAATTAGCTGTTTAAATGTTGACAAAATAAGCATAAAGTTTTAGTGTCTATAAAAAAATGGGAGCTGCCATGTTGTAACTTAGGTTACTCTCTCTCCTGTGGCCAATTAGGGACAGTTATAAATAGGTCACTAGAGTGTGCAGCCAATGGCTGTGTGGAATATAACAGTGTTCTGCACTTCCATTTCTAACAGGAACTGAAAATCTCACAATTTCAGAATGGAATTACAGGAAATGGGGACAAAATAAACAATGAATGTATATTGTAGAGGTTTATATATATATATGTGATTCATCATTTTATATTACCATTCCAAAGTGTTTAATGTCCCTTTAAGATATCATAAAAATCTATTTTGTTAGGGGAACTTGAGGACTGGAATGAAAAAAAAACATTGAGATAAAGAAACCCCAGAATTAATTGTAGGTGCAGAAAGAGAAAGCAATGGCAGAAAAGTGTTTAAACGCAGATTTAGTATGTAGCTTCTATTTGCTATCTCTAGCAGAAAAAATATACTATCTGCCGAAAAAGGCATTGTTAAAAGTGTTCTTGCAAAACTGCTGTCATATAGTTATAGTTAAACATGCATTAGTCACACCTATCCTCAAAAAACCTTCTCTCGATCCAACCTCCCCATCCAAATACCACCCTATTTCCCTATTACCTCTTGCCTCAAAGCTTCTTGAAAAGCTAGTATATGCACGTCTATCCCATTTCCTTACATTAATCTCCCCCCTTGACCCACTGCAATCTGGATTTCGCCCCTTCACTCAACAGAGACAGCAATTGTTAAGGTTACCAACAACCTACTTACAGCAAAATCAAAAGCCCACTTCTCTCTGCTTATCCTCCTTGATCGGTCTGCAGCCTTTGATACTGTCGACCACCCTCTTTTGCTCTATATCCTCCAATTCTTCGGCATCTGTGACACAGCTCTCTCTTGGTTCTCTTCCTATCTGTCTAACCGTACCTTTAGTGTAGCCTTTTCTGGGGTATCCTCTGCCCCGTTACCTATTTCTGTTGGGGTACCGCAAGGCTCTGTCCTCTGTCCCCTTCTCTTCTCAATCTACACGTCCTCACTAGGTTCCTAAATAAAGTCCCACGGGTTTCACTATCATTTGTATGCCGACGATACACAAATCTACCTCTCTGCACCAGAATTATCTCCTTCCTTGCTAACCCATGTCACTAACTGTCTCTCTCATATCTCATCTTGGATGTCCTCTCACTACCTCAAGCTAAATCTCTCCAAAACTGAGCTCCTTATTTTCCCCCTTCTTCAAAAAATCTCCACCCCCTCCATCATTACCCCAACCTCAGATGCCCGATGTCTTGGGGTCACACTTGACTCAGATCTTTCTTTCAAACCTCACATTCAGTCCTAAAACCTGCCGCTTCCACCTTAAAAACATCGCTAAAATTAGACATTTCCTTACACAAGACACAACAAAGATTTGAATCCACTCTCTCATCCTTTCCCGCCTCAACTACTGCAAGTCTATCCTCTCTGGTCTCCCTAGCTGCCGCCTAGCTCCGTTACAATCCATAATGAATGCCTCTGCCAGGCTCATCTTCCTTACACGTCGCTCTTCATCTGCCGCACCTCTCTGCCAATCCCTTCACTGTCTTCCTCTTGCCTCCAGGATTAAATACAAAAATCTCACTCTGACAAACAAAGCCCTCAATTGCATTGCTCCCCCCTACATCTCAGACCTTGTCTCCAGATACTCTCCCTCCCGCCCCCTTCGCTCCGCTCATGATCTCCTACTCTCCTCCACTCTTGTTACCTCCTCACATTCCCATCTACAAGATTTCTCAAGACTGGCTCCCATCTTATGGAACTCACTGCCTCGCTCCACAAGCATCTCCCCTAGTTTTAAAAGCTTCAAGTGCTCCCTGAAGACTCTACTATTCAGGGACGCTTACAACCTACAATAACCTTCCTATCTCCACTGCTATCCCCTTAAACCCCATAGCATGTAAGCCTATGAGCCCAGCTGTTTTTAGTCCACCTTCATAAGAGCCGACTACAACAGTGCAACTCTCGGCAGGACCCTCTCTCCCCATTTGATCCCTGTAATCGTTTTTTATATACCACCCATGTTCATAGCGCTGCGGAACCTGTTGGCGCTCTACAAATACCTGATAATAATAATAATAATATAGTGCTCTGAATACAAGCATGTTCCTGAGCATACCTACCTGCTTTTTTTTAGAAAGGATTCCAGTAGAATGATATACAATAGAAGTAAACTGAAAACTTTTTTTTAATTGTTCACTCTATCTGAATCAAGTTTTTTCTTTTTTAAGATATTTCCAATGTTTTGTTATACCAACTGTATAAAATTTTTAAGCCACAGTCTATTAAAATGGTTTGAGCTTGTAGGTCAAATCAGATCTCTTGTGGTCTATTGTATCATTTTGTGTACACACACTTTCTTCCTTGTCTTTCTGTAAACCAAAGGCCCATACTTAGGAAGAACAATGGAAAATTAACATTTTATTACTTAATTCTTTTGCACCTCACTGGGAGTGCGTCATTTTTTCTGCTGGCTATGGTTTACATAGTTTGTCAATAGCCTATACTTAAAGGGACACTCAAATCAAAATAAACTTTTATGATTCATATATAAAGCATGCAGTTTTACGACACTTTCCAATTTACTTCCATTATCAAATTTTGCACAGTCTTTTTATATTCACACTTTCTAGGGAACAAGATTCTTCTGATCATGTGCACAAGCTCACAAGGCATACGTATACTAGTCTGTGATTGGCTGATGTCTGGGGGATGGAAAATGGGAGAAAAAATATATTTGTCAGAAAACAAATCTACTGCTTATTTGAAATTTAGAGTAGGTGTTAAATCATTGCTTTTTTATTATGTACTTATTAATTATTCAATTTTACTGCATTGAGTGGTCCTTTAAGTGTAAAAACTTTCAATATAGGTAGGGAAACCGCAGCCTAAATCAGCTATTCCAAATATAAAATAAGGGTAAAGGACCTACTTGTAAACAATTTAAGTAACAGGTAAAATGGATCACTGGTAACAAATTAAAGGGGAGAAAACATTTAGGTAAACTGTCCCTTTAATGTATAAAATTCCTAAGACAATAGGAATAATGTTTAAACGCACATTAAACAAAACATAATAGCTAGATATAATTATGTATTTCATGTAAATCTTGTTTTCATTGCATTTAAGGATCCTTTAAAATAGGCCCACAAAATAACAAAAAATATTAAAGGAAACCAACTGAGAACAGAGACCTCTTTATCTGTTGTTTTTATTTTTTAGCAAAACACCAAAGTTAAAATTTGTTGAAAATTAGTGAGTGATTTACATTTTATAAAATTAAAAACAAAGGTGTCCTACAGTTAAATAAGAAATGGAATCAATAAAAAAATATATATATTTGTGCATTCATATTCAGTAAAAAAACATACATAAAATACTTTGACATCTATAAGAAATCTGACTCACTTGTATGTAGGTGTGTAAAGGGAACACTTTTTCAATATTTCTTTTTATGTTCAACTAACTTGCTTATTATTTTGTGCTTTGTTTTCCCTATGTATTAAGCCCTGCATATTCATTACAATTTATAAGCTCAAAAAGTTGACAATTTAAATGAGAATCGATTTTTAAGATTCCGCAGTAAATTTAATTTAATTTGGCGAAATTTTACATTTATTTTATGTTGAGAGCATTTTGTTTAAGGAGAAAAAGTAATTGGTTTCAGCCTCATAAAGTTATTTAAAAAGGGACATTTATTGTTCCATATCTGTGTCCAGGAAAAGGATAGTGTTTTGTTGCCAGAGATATTAGGTGGGCAATATATAAATACTTTCACTATGTGCACTATAAAGATATTTTGCACCCTTTTGTCTGTTTTGTCTTTTCCAAGTTAAATTGAAGCAAGATCTGGGTTTGCATCTTTGAAACCTTTAGTGCACAACTTATACATATGGAGAGATTACAAAATTATAAGGACATTGTACTTTATTTTTTTTCTCATTTAATGTGTACCCAAATATCCCTTTTTACAGTGTATGGCATTGTTTACAAATAGCTCCTTTACCTTTGTTTTGTCAATTAAAATAGCTGATTTTGTTGGTCGGAACTGCCAGCTTTATAATTTAGCCCTAAAAGTTGTGCATTCTCTATTTCTCAGAACTTGAAATGCACACTGCTGACTTCCAAAGGCTAACTCTGCTACACATATGTCCCTAATTAGCTTTATCAGATAACAACTCTTGTCTTTGGACTAAAGCCCAAATTAGCTTCTGCAAATAAGGAAATGGTGGGAAAATTAAAAATAAATGCAGTAAAAAGGATGTTTATTTGTTTTAAAAAGATTTAGACTTCGCTAATATATGTTATTCTATAGCAACACAGCAGAAACGTCTTGTCATTACAATGTGTTTACTGTCCCTTTAAAATATGAATAATGTATCATTATCTATAAAAAAAAATAATTAAAGAAGAGGCAGTAGCTGTAATCAGCTCCTCCCAGTGAGGGTGAGAGGGATAGTTAGTAAGTGCTCTTAGTATTGGCCTTTGCGTATACAGAGAGAGAGATACAATAAGGAGGCCTTTGTGTATATAGAGAAATAAAAGATAATGAAGTCTTCATTATTTCTTGCTCTTCCACCAAGCTCAGTACATTAGAATGGGTTATGGTTTCAATGAGCAAAACCAGCTATTACATTTTATAGTCTGCATCTGGTATAACAAGTCATTGGAAACAAATATTGCAACCGTATAGTGTAACTTCTAGTCACCTCCAGTGCAGCAATGCATTAGTGGCATCTAGCTGAGCACATCTTGTGAGAGTAACAATATGTGCGTAGCCACCAGTCACAACGTAACACCCAGTAATGCTTTGCTGCTCCTTAGCCTATCAGTGGTCCACAAATCTGTTTAAATTTTAAGAGCCAATAAAAATATATAAGAGCCAGACAGAGGTATTTGTATATAGATATTTGGATAATAATCCAAAAAGTTAGGAGCCAGGGGTAAAATTCCCTGACTCCTGGGTTTGTCGAGCCCTGGACCTAGTTTTTTTTTTTTTTTTTAAAGAAAGGATGCAAAGAAAATTAAGTGTATTTGATAACAGAACTGCATGCTCCATCTGAACCGTGACTAAATAAATGAGTTGAAAATTTGGAGCATCAAATATACCTATGCCTAGGGGCAACAATCGTACAAATTAAAGGGACATTAAACACTAAATAAATGCTAGATTATGCATTTAAAACAAAGATTAGCCTCAGAAAAATATGCAAATGAATGTTTGAATTATAATAGTGGTTTAAAAACTGAAAAAATTGTGCTGAAACAATAGGGGCTTGATAACAAGGGGCACGCCAGCAGTTGCGCGCAAGCAAAAAGGGGTTTATCGTGACTTTTTGCGTGTGTTGGAAGTAGCGCGGTATTATGAGTTGAAAGTAAACACATTCGCTTGAGCGCAATTAAATTTTACACATATTAAAATACCGCAATTTCAGATCTCTGTTTAACTGTTCCGCTAGACAAAAAAGTTGCACAAAACATATAAAAACGGAGCATTACAAAAAAAAAAAATAACCACCTGCAATAAGTATTTAAAAAAAAAAACTAACCGCCCGCAATAAGTGTTAAAAAGAAACTAACCGCCCGCAATAAGTATTAAAAAAATAAATAACCGCCCGTACGAAGTATTAAGAAAAAAGTAAAAAACAACTACATAATACAATTATTAATCCCTAAATCCGCCAACCCTAACATCGCAAACTACCTAATACATCTATTAACCACTAATCTGCCATTCCTCCACAATGCAATACATTTAATTAACATATTAACCCCTAATATGCCAACCCCCTACAAAGCATTAAACCTAATTTACCTATTTACTCCTAAACCGCCAACCCCCACAACGCAAATAACTAATTTAATGACTAAGCCCCCTAACATAACACCCCCTAAATTAACCCCTTCACTACATACAATAATAAAATACTACATTACGATTAAAATAAAAAATCCTAACAGTACTTTAAAAAAATAAAAACACTAAGATTACATTAAATTAATATAAAATTACACAAAATAAAAAAGGCTAACATTACAGAAAATAATAAACCACATCCAAAATAAAAAAAATAAACCTAATCGCTATGAAAATAAAAAAGACCCACTAAAATAAAAACACCCTTTTATCTAAGAATAAACTACCAATAGCCCTTAAAAGAGCCTTTCGTAGGACATTGCCCTAAGTTAAACAGCTCTTTTCCTTAAAAAAATACTAAGTCCTCCATCTAACAGTAAAACCCCCCACCCACCAAACCCCCCAAAATAGGGCATTCAGCTCTTTTTCAATTGCCCAAAAGACCCTAATCTTAAAAAAAAAACTAACACTAAAGCCCCAAATAGGTACTCATGGTTCCTGAAGTCCGGTGAAGAAGGTCTTCTTCCAGGCGGGTCCATTATCGTTTATCTTCATCCACAACGAAGGCGGTCGCAGAGCAAAGGTGCGGAGCGGTGTTCCCAGATGTGGCGATCTTTAACGGCGGTGGTCCTCGTGGTGGCATTCCTCGGCGGCGTGGAAGCTCCTCTTCATGCGATCATCCGCCGCACACTGAAGATTGGGGATATTTATTGGGGTACCTTGCATTCCTATTGGCTGAAATTTTTAAAATCAGCCAATAGGATGAGAGCTACTGAAATCTTATTGGCTGATTTGAACAGCCAATAGGATTTCAGTAGCTCTAATTCTATTGGCTGAGTTCAAAATGTCAGCCAATAGGAATGCAATGTACCCCAAATTAATTGCGGTACCTTGCATTCAATCTTCAGTTTACGACGGATATCGGATGAAGAGGAGCCTCCATGACGCCGAGCAATGCTGCCGCTGAGGACTGCCGCTGCAAAGGACCGCCATTGAGGACCGCCGCTGAGGATCCAGGCATCGGGAACACAGCTCCGCACCTCTGCTCCACACCGCCTTCAATCCTGATGAAGATTGAAGATGATGGATCCGTCTGGAAGAAGACCTTCTCCGCCGGACATCAGGAACAGTGAGTACCTATTTGGGGCTTAGGTTTAGGCTTTTTTATTTAAATTTTTTTAGAGGTAAAAGAGCTGTTTAACTTACAAAAGGCCCTTTTAAGGGCTATTGGTAGTTTAGTATTAGATTAGGGGGTGTTTTTATTCTGGGGGGGATTTTTTATTTTTATAGGGGTATTAGTTTAGGTTTATTTTGGATAGCTTTGTTTATTTTTTTCTGTCATTTTACTTTTTTTATTTTTTGTAAATTTAGCTTGGGGGTTTGTATTTTTTCAACATAGACTGCCCTCTGAGCAGGCTTATCGCCTAGTATTTAATAAAGTGTTTATGTATTTACTGTAAATATTTTACATTCCTATGTTCTTAACATAGGGGAGTATGTAGTTTTAAATATATATGCCTATATATATCACTATATATCTATACCTACTTATAATTTTATATATAAACTAAAAAACATCAGATATACAGTATATATAAATATGTATTTATGAATAAATAGAACATATTTTGCTATGTGAAGAACATTGGAATGTGAAATATTTATATTCCATGTGGGGTAAACGCACTTGATAAAATGCAACCAGGTTTGTGTGTGAGTAAGGGTGTTAGATTTTTTTTCACTTTACATGCTCTATTGAAGTCTATGGGGAATACTCTAAAGCAATCACGAAATTCGAACTTCGGCTTTTTGCATACGTTGGGTTACTGCTTGTGCGAAAACTTTTTACTTTCAACTTGTAATACGCGCGGTAACCGACACGTAAAAAAGCCAAAGTCTAGTTGGGTAAATGTGCTAGCGAGAGCGCAAACTACTGCTCCATTTGTAACCTAGCCCTAGGTGTCTCCATTTTATCTACTGAGCCAATCAGGGACAACTATAATGAGTCTCTTAAAGGGACAGTACACTGTAAACTTGTTTTTATATTAATGTATTTTCTATGACTTGTTATACCAGCTGCAGAGTATAAAATGTATGAGAAATTACATTCTCAGGTTTATTTGTGTATATGAAGTAGCTGGTTTTGTGCCTTTAAACCACAGCCTATTACAATGGGTTGAGCTTCAGGTAGTATGAGATCTCATTATGTTATCACTTTGTGTACACACACATGCTTCCTTATCTTATATTTGTCTGGAAAACCAAAGCTCAATACATAGAGAGAACAATAGAAAATTATAGTTTTATTACTTAGCTACCCTGCACCCCACTGAGAGTGTAATTTCTTCTGCTGGCTGTGTTTACTTAGGCTATTCAATAGCTGAGACTCCAGTATCAAAACTTTCAGAATAGGTTGGGATACCACAAGATAAATCAGCTATTTCAAAGGCCAAAATAGGGGTAAAGGAGCTACTTGTAAACAATTTAATACACTCCAGCAGGTAAAATTGATCACTGGGAACAATTTAAATGGGGGATTTTTTTTGGTTGAACTGTCCCTTTAAATATGCAACCAATGACTGTGTAGAATATTGCTATGCAAAGTCTGAAATCTGCACTTCCAATTTAACATTAATTGGATAGTCCACAATTTCCAGGATTAAATTACAGGACAATTAGGCAAAATAAATAATAAAAACATATTGAAATGTTTTTTTCCCTATAAATTAAAAATGTTACATTACAATTTCAAAGCGTTTAAAAGGACAGTAAAGTCAAAATTAAACTTTCATGATTCAGATGCAGCATATCATTTTAATCAACTTACCTTTTTATTTCTATTATCAAATTTACTTTGCTCTTTTGGTATCCTTTGTTAAAAATAACATAATCTTTAGCACTTTATGGCATCAGTGTATTGCAACATTGTTTGTACCAATGTTATACATTGTTGCAAACACTGCTGTCATAGAGTATTAATAACCTATGCACACTCCTGAGCCCTATATGCCTACCATAGATTTAACAAAGGATACCACGTGATAGTAATAACCAATTTATTGATTTTGCACATTCCTTGAATATCAGTCTGGAATTTAGGACAAAACCATTGATGAAAAAAGTGTTATCACCTGGGAGACAGAAAAATAGGCCAACTAATTGGTCATGCAGCATTTATCTGATTTAAAAACATCTTATTCAGTATATGCCTGCATAATTATAGCTGTTGCGGTGTCACATACTTCCTCATATTGTATTATATAAAAGGCTACAATCAAATAAAACAACAAACTCTATTACGTAACCTAGAACACAGACACATTATGTTATAGATCCAGTAACACCTGTCTTTGTAAAACACACCTGTATATTACTCACGTTCCATTGATAACTTCCTGACAATTAAAGTTTTTTTTTTTATTTACTATCTATATCTTTAAACGGTTGCTTCTTTCAGGCCTTTGTATTGAAATGTTTATCATAAAAATTTTACAAATTACATTTCCTGTCGCTGAGTTATTTTAAATGTAGTTTTAAACATACTTTAATTTCAGTAATAAATGTATGAACATATGAGATTTTGTACAATAAGACTACAATTGTGTATTGTTATAACAGAGTTGTTTTTTAATTATTTTTTATCTTTGCAAAAACATTTGATATTTTATGCATTTTTTTTAGCCATAAAAATGATACAATGGGGCTTATTCAGCCATGTGGTAAATTCTTAAAGTGAGATTTAAACATGTATGAAAGTTTACTTCTATTGTGAAATGTTTTTCATTCTCTTTGTGTCCTTTGATAAAAAAATTCCATGACAGGATACTGAGGTAGGCTCAGGAGCACACTGTTTCTGAATTATAGCAGTAATATAACACTTCCATGTGCATTTAAATATATTCTCTGTGCTGGATGTGTTACCAGGCTTAGTTGGCAGGTTGCTGTGGTCATATGCAGTATCATGTGACTGCTGCACCTGCTCCTTATTGGCTCACAGGTAAGGTTTCCTGTTCCAAAAGCTGCAGTACTTGTGGTTCCCAAGTGAATCATTACCCATGTGCTTAATGCCTTTATAAGGGTAAAACGCATAAGGGTTGATTGCAATTCTTCCTTTTTTTTTAATATCGGAAAAATTGTATAACCACCAGATTCTATTTCGATTTTGCCACAATAGCACTGGAGTCATGTATTTATATGTATTTACAGACATATATACACATATAAACACATAAATACATATGTACACACATATATATATATATATATATATATATATATATATATATATATATATATATATATATATATACACACACACACACAGTATATATATATATATATATATATATATATATATATATATATATATATATATATATATATATATATATATATATATATGTATATATATATATATATATATATACATGATAGATAGATGGATGGATAGATAAAAATGCATTGGAGCCCTTTGCAGTTAAGTAGAGGAAAACATGTTAAAACATATTTATGCAATATTAATATCTAATAAAGTGCTATACTGTATATTTAATGTAAATATTTCACATTACAATGTGCTGCACATAGCAGAATATGTTCTATGTATTTATAAATAGATATTCCTATAAATATCTGTATATATTGTGTATATATATATATATATATATATTAGCGAAACACCATCAGATATATGTAGAAATATGTATTTATGAATAAATTTAACATATTCTTCTATGTGAAGAACATTGGAATGTGAAATATTAATATATTAATGATGGGTTAGCACACATGGGAATATGTCATCTGAAAAGCTATGTAAACAAAAGCAGCAGAAATCAACCTCCCAGCGGGAATGGGAGAGTAAGATAGGCCAGCCCATTTGAAACGATGTTCATAAAGCTTATTTGAATACAATTAACTCTTGTCAGCTTCTTAACCGTAGTACATTGTCCATTAAAAGGGACATTCAACACTAGAATTTTTGTTGTTTAAAAAGATAGATAATCCCTTTATTACCCATTCCGCAGTTTTGCATAACCAAGACAGTTATATAAATATACATTTTACCTCTGTGATTAACTTGTATCTAAGCATCTTCTGACAGCCCTCTGATCACATGACTTTTTATTTATTATCTATTGACTTGCATTTTAGCCAATTAGTGCAGTGTCTGCCACAAGCCACGGGCATGATCACAATGTTATCTATATGGCTCACATGAACTAGCTCTCCCCTGCTGTGAAAAGCAAATAAAAAAGCATGCAGTAAGAGGCGGCCTTCAAGGACTTAGAAATGATCATATGAACGTTCCTAGGTTTAGCTTTCAACTAAGAATACCAAGAGAACAAAGCAAAATTGGTGATAGAAGTAAACTAGAAAGTTGTTTAAAATACATGCCCTATTTGAAACATGAAAGTTTTTTTTTTTACTTGACTGTACCTTTAAGCTTTTTCATCAGTGAAAAATCTGAAATGTATTTAATATTTTTGGTTCAATATTTTTTTCCTAAACATTTTTCTACATAACTGCAAGATTGTACAAAGTCACAAAAATAGTTTAATTTACAGACATTTCAGAATGAACAAAATAATGACACACACAAAGCTGCTTAGCATAGAAATTAAAAATGACACAAGAATGCAATTTTAAACAGCTTTCCAGTTTACGTGTATTATCAAATTTGCTTTGATCTCTTGGTATTTGTTATTTGATAATGGAATTAAATTGTAAAGATGATTACAATTACATGCACTCTCTGAAACATGAGCATTTCATTTTTTTTTACTTTTCTGTTCATTTAAAGGAAAATAATAAAACAGCGTTAACATGCTTTCCAATTATAACTTTTATTTACTTATGCAGCTGACAATTAATTCCCCAGTAATATTTAATTTATATTTCCTAAGTAATTGTGATATTTTATTAGGATTTAGTGTCATATACAACTGAAAAACAATAATCCATGTATTGGAATGTCTTTACTAGTGCAGTATAATTAAATGTACACCCCAACAAATATGATGCATCATTTTTTTCTTTTAGATTTTGGGTTTGCTGGCTCTGAAGTTAACTTTCAAAGCAAAGATTTCTGTTATTGTGTTGCACTAAATTAGCAAACAGTAGAATGATCATTTTATTTGCTCTTAATTGAAAATACAAGCAGGTCAGAATTTGTTCAGCCTTACAAAATAACCTTATTAGAACTGTTGCTGTTCATCACACAACCCTGTGACGGCAAAGCATTTCAATGCATATCTGTTGTGAGTTTGATGAATATTAAAGGAATAGTCTAGTCAAAATTAAACTTTCAAGATTTAGATAGAGCAGACAATTTTCAGCAACTTTCTAATTTACTCCTATTATTATTTTTTCTTCGTTCTCTTGGTATCTTTATTTTTAAAAATCAAGAATGTAAGCTTAGGAGCAGGCTAGTATTCCCTCTAAGGTCAGTTTTGTGAGCAGTCCAGCAGTGAAACAGTTAATTAAGGAACCACACCCTGCAATTAGCAAACATGGCACAATACAGACTGCAAGGTATGATTCTCTTATTAACAGTTTCACTGCTGGGCCACTCACAAAACTGGCCTTAGAGAGAACACTGGAGCAAGCCCATTTTTGGTTCAACACCTGGGTAGTGCTTGCTGATTGGTGTCTAAATGTAGCCACCAATCAGCAAGTGCTACCCAGGTTCTGAACCAAAAATAGGCAGATCCTAAGCTTAGATTGATGCTTTTTCAAATAAATATACCAAGAGAACAAATAAAAATTTACAATAGGAGTAAATTAGAAAGTTGCTGAAAATAGGTTGCTCTATATGAATCTTGAACGTTTAAATTTGACTAGACTATTCTTTAAGCTGTGCTTCTATAGTAAAAACAAATATGTTAAATAAAAAAAAAAAGAAACAGATTGTGTAAAAGATAGCAAACTACTTACTTGTTTTCTTGTAAAATGAGCACCTCATTGTAGCCCCTGCCCTAAGGGAGATAAGAGAGCAGACATGTTTTTAACTTAAATTGCATTCTGTCTTCTTCTGAGCATAAGCTAAACAGACTTACTGTCTCTCTAGCATAATGTGAATAATAAACCAGTTCATGATACTCTAGAAGTTTTATGACATCAAGCTAGATAAGCCTTCTTGCAGTGAGTTAAAAATAATAAATAAAAGATAAAATCCATAAAAAATTATGAATAATAAATATTGCAATTTTATTTTTTAATATGTTATTTCCTTTAACCCCTTAAAGACCCAGATTATGTTTGCTCAATGGTTCAATGATAGAATAATTCTATCATTGGTCATTAAGGAGTTAAAATGAATAAATATATTGTGAAAGTTGTGCTCTTGTACCACTGAAAATGAAAATACTGCCGATGAGCCACTAAGGAGCAGGCATACATGCATATGCTCCAATCCTCATCTGAAACAGAATGGGACTATCCAACTTTAAATGTGTTTAACCCTTTTGAAAGAGAATGCAATTTGGTTAAAACAATATGCTCTGATAAAATTGTGTATTTATCTTTACCCTGGAATATCCCTTTAAATCAAGTTAACTACAATTATTCTAACGCTTGAACAACAGGCACAAAGTAATGAAATATTGTTACAGAATAAAAAGATCACATTTTAGCTGAGTTAGATAAATCCATTTAGTAAAAGAGCACATTTTTGGCAAACTGGAGTAAGGTTATATGAAGATCAGTTTCTTAAAGATATCTTTAAAGCTAGAACAATGAGTAATTGTCTCTGTTACTTTACATTTTATCCAGAATCAGCAAATCAGCTACAAATGAAACTATTATTTATGGCAAACGAGGCACAAGCTAAGTATATCTGAAATGATATCCCACGCTCAGGTTAATTTACTTTGCTCATCATTGTGATAACCTTTAAAGGGACAGTAAACACCAGAATTTTTGTTGTTTAAAAAGGTAGATAATCCTCCCTTTATTACCCATTCCCCAATTTTGCATAACCAACACAGTTATAATAATATACTTTTTACCTCTGTGATTACCTTGTATCTATGGCTCTGCAAACTGCCCCCTTATTTCAGTTCTTTTGACAGACTTGCATTTTTAGCCAATCAGTGCTTGCTCTTAGGAGCTTCACGTGCCTGAGCTCAATGTTATCTATATGAAACACATGAAGTAACGTCCTCTAGTGGTGAAAAACTGTAAAAATGCTTTCAGATTAGAGGTGTCCTTCAAGGTCTAAGAAATTAGCATATATACCTCCTAGATTTAGCTTTCAACTAAGAATACCAAGAGAACAATGCAAAATTGGTAATAAAAGTAAATTGGAAAGTTGTTTAAAATTCTATGCCCTATTTAAATCATGAAAGTTTTTTTTTTAACTTTACTGTCCCTTTACGTTATAATACCAAACTGATAATGTGGCCTGTAAAGGAATAATAATTTATTTAATTTATGCTTGACTGTCCCTTTAAAAGGAATATATATATATATAATTGATGCATAAAACAGAATACATTTAACAATGATGTGTGAGTATTTTTTCTATACAGTACTTTTTATGTAAAGTATTTTAATATGATTAATTTGAAATTTCTGCTCATTTATATGTGTGATAGCAAATTTATGAACTGAATAACTATTGGAGAATTACAGGAAGCATGTAATCTATTTTTGTTTGATACATGGATATTTTAAAGAAAACTGACTCTGTACCAATGATATATTTTTAAAATATGTTGCATCAAGCAATCAGAGACCTTATTGCCTAAACCCTTATTGTCAATGGCAGTGTGCCTAATAGTATTGCATTAGGAGAGAATATGCGCAATGGGGGCTCTGGCCTGTGATTGGCTTTTACACCCAGACTATAAAAGGGACATTGTACACTAGATTTTTCTTTGCATAAATGTATTGTAGATGATCCATTTATAAAGTCCACCTGGGTGTATTTTTGTAAAAAGTTTAGTTTTGCTTATTTTATATAATATTTTGCTGATTTTCAGACTCCTAACCAAGCCCCAAAGTTGTAGATGTATACTGATGTATGCATACTTCAGATTGCTTCTGTTTGTATAGTGGGAATTTTCATATGCAGGGGAAGGGGGAGGGTCTGTTCTAAAAAAGCTTGGGGCAGTCTGGAGATTACAAGTATAGATTGTAGGTCTGATGATTTAAGGCTCTTCGCTCTGCTGAGAATATTTTGTCAGTACTATAAGATTCCTAAAATCATTTTAGAAAGATACATTTTAGCTTGACAGGTGTTTATTTCATAGAGTTCTGTCGAAGGAGAGACATATGCATTGCAATTTAATGCTCAAAAAAGCTGCCAAAGTTTTTTTCCGTCCCAGGAAAATTTTGATTATCAGAGCCTAAATGTCATTAAAAAAATCCATGAAAGAAATATGCATATTTAAAGGGATATTTAAAGGGACTAGGGCTGCAACTAACGATTATTTTCATAATCGATTAATCGGCCGATTATTTTTTTGATTAATCGACTAATCAGATAAAAAGAGAATCAATAATAGTTTTCTAAACTTCAGACTAAAACTTTACATTAACACAACTGTTTCTTCAATTTTTTAAGCAGCAGAGCACAGGTTTATAATTAAACAAAACAAAACCACAAACTGTTTGAAAAGAGGTAGAGCTAGAAAGAGTTAGACTATCACATTCTGTTATTCACTCTTTCAGAAACTTTGCATTGAAATGCAAAAATCTCAACATGTCCACATGCTTCTGGCTAAGGCTGGTTCTCTGTTTGCAGCTATATTTTCTGCAGCAGAGAAAAGGCTGTTGAGGTGTATTTGCCAATTTCACCAAAGTGGGATATTTATCTTTGTTAGCTCTTCACCAATGCTAAGTGTTTTCTACCTTGGCAAGGGGCAAGTAACCCTTGACTTCATTCTAACATAAAAATATCTTGAATATCTATATGCAATGGTAAATAACCAGCTATAAGGTTAGGGGAAATATCTAGCCCGCTCTAAAAATAATGAATATATACATATAAAGGTTGACTCTGGTACATATCACAATTTATTAAAAATATAAAAAAATATATAAAAAATCAAAAGCACTAAGGACTATATATCAATAAGAGGACAAAGCCTTACACATTTATTTATACAGTACATATAATCAGCAATAGCAAGCAATCCGCTAATAATTGTGCAAACAGATAATAGTGCACATCAAGTTAAATAACTCCCATCAATCTAGGGGCAAGGTGTAAACAACAAGCTCAGCACTATATCATGCAAAGCATAGGTCCAAATCACCTGATTTAATCTAAACAATCCAAATGATGACTATTATATCTGGGTTGCACATAAGCCAGGGGTAGCTGTAAACTTATACTGTCCTGAAAAAGTGAAAAGTAAACGTCTGTAGACGTCCTTTAGGCTAAAGACATAACCATAAAACACAATACCCTGTGCAGGAACTCATTGGAGTGAAGCAGCTGGTGTTGTGCACAGACCAACTAATTGCAAACCAACTAATCGATTATGAGATTATGAGATTCGTTGACAACTATTTCCATAATCGATTATTATCAATTATGACGATTAGTTGTTGCAGCTCTAAAAGGGACATTAAGTCTAATTCCCTATAAATTAACAACTTACTTAAAGTAAATAAAAATGCAATCAAACCATTATTTATTCATTTTTATTTTTATTTAAAATATCTTTGATAAAAAATTGTGTTTCCCCACACTCCTTAGAGAGTCTGGAAGACAAATTATGTAAAATAACTAACCTGGTGAAATGCTACATAATGTCTGCTTAGCGTAATACACAAAGCTAGCCCTAATTGGTCACTATCAGTGGGGATAAACTAAACATATAATATGGTGTAGAGTTTTGCAAATCATAAATTACGTGCCAATTTTATTAATTTTTGTATTTATTTTAATTTACACTCTATCTCACTGGTTTTTAAACCTGTATTTATGCCTCCCTAACAGGCTAGATTTTGAGGATATCTTAACTGGAGCACAGGTGAAATAATAAGATGATTAGTAAACGTGGTTATTTTACCTGCTCTCATCCAAGGTGATCCTGAAAACCTGGCCTGTTTGGGAGGCCTGAGGACAGGTTTGAAAACCAGTGCTCGATCTGAATCATGAAAGACAATTTATGGGTTTTTAACGTATATCCTTTAATTTTTTATTTCCATGTTGCTTTAAAGCTATATAGGTATTTTGACCATCAACGGAAAAATTCCTAGGACAGCTGTTTATAACCAGAATTAAAGACATTTGTTACTTTGTTTGATTTTTATTCAAATTGAAACACATTTATTTTGTAAATCGCACGCAAACTACTTGTGCACTCACTGGATTCTATTTAACCCATTAAAGGCCAGATTGCAGTTGGAGCGCTAATTAACGTTCCCGCTCGTGTTAATTGCGATAGAAGTAAGCTTTTTGCGCTTATCGGGTTGCACAAAAATATTGCATGCACATTCACATATTCCCCCATAGAAGTCAACAGAGCAATAAGAGTGTGTGTGGGGGGAACCTAACACCCACTCTCGCTCAAACTTGATTGTATATTCTCATGTGCGCTGACCCACCATAAAAATATGAATATTTCACATTTCAATTTTTTTACATACAAGAATATGTTCTATTTATTCATAAATACATATTTCTACATACAGTATATCTGATGTTTTTGTATAATATATATCTATAACTACATTATATATATATATATAGATGATTATATAAAGATATAGATATATAAAGATATTTATAGGAATATCTATTTATAAATACTTAGAACATATTCTGCTATGTGCAGAACTTTTGAATGTAAGATATTTAGAGTAAATGCACAGTATAACACTTTATTAAAAATGAATATTGTATAAATAGGATTTTTCATATTTAAAGCCCTTTGCCTGTCTTTTTTTTCCAACACCTGAGACCTCATATCTTTGAGCCCTTATAACTTTTGTGTGCAGTATTTTTTTAAATAATTTTATTAGACAGTGTTAAAGGGGCAGTAAACCTAGAAAATAATGTTATATAATTCTGCACATAGTGCAGAATTATATAACATTATATTAGTGCTAGCTTTATATAACATAATATTGCCTGTATATTTTTATTAAAAAAGAGGGTTTTTCAGACCCGCCCTCTGTGCTCTACTGAGCGGGTCTGGTTTTCTCTCTGAGCGCATCTGGGCAGCTGTCTAGTCACAGCCCGGCCCGACCGCGCCATTACACTCAATGTAGCTTGCCCAGATGCGCTCAGACGGGAAAACCAGACCGGCTCAGTAGAGCACAGAGGGCGGATCTGAAAAACCCTCTTTTTTAATAAAAATTCACAGGCAATATTATGTTATATAAAGCTAGCACTAATATAATGTTATATAATTCTGCACTATGTGCAGAATTATATAACATTATTCTCTAGGTTTACTGGCCCTTTAATATGAGGGTTACTGTACTTGATTTGTTTTATGCAACTTTTATGTTTCTTAAAACAGTTAACCCAAACTCCTAAGTCACAGTAATTATTCTAGCGTAAATCGTGATTGTGCTCAAACTATCGCATTTTCTTTCAACTCATAATACCAGCGGTAAGACCGATGAGCGCAAACACAGGCGATAAGCCCCTTATTGCTGGGATGCAAACGTTTGCGCTCCACTCATAATCTCTCCCTTAGTTTCTCAAAGCAGCTTAGGCTTTCTGCAGTATACTTTATATTTTCTCAGGTAGTGGGTTGCATTCGAAAGGGATATATTTGTGTACTCATAATAGTTTTCTTTTTTCTTTTCAACTAGGATCATATTCTTAAAGTGTATTGTTTTATTAGTAATACGAATGATAATGTTCTCACATATTTATAGTTCCCAAATTAAGTTATTGAAGAGAAGGAAAAAAAAATACTTTACAAAAGTAAATATCAGTATGTCTTCTAGTGTTGGTATTTAAACTGGTTTATTGTTTTGTTAAAGTGGTTATGAGTTTTTTTGTATGTGATACTGCACTGTCTAAATATGAGTAATTATTTTGTTGCATGTAAAGGGTAAAGTTAAAGCAGTTTGTTGTGATCTTTAAATACAGGAAAGTCAGAATAATTAATTATTCAGATAGAGCATGTAATTTTAAAAGACTTTCCAATTGCATTTTATTCTGAAAAGTACTTTGTTGTTTTGCTATCCTTTGTTAAAAAGCATACCTAGGTAGGCTCAGGGGCAGCAATGTACTACTAGCTGGTGATTGGTGACTCTGCACATATACCTCTTGTCATTGTCTCTCAAAAAGTGTTCATCTATATGGCACACATAAACTAGCACTGTCTAGCTATGAAAATCTATCAAAATGGACTGAGATAAGGGGCAGCCTTCAAGGGCTTAGAAATTAGCATATGAGCCTACCTAGGTTTAGCTTTCAACAAAGAATAGCAAGAGAACAAAGCTAATTTGATGATAAAAGCAAATTGGAAAGTTGTTTAAAATTACATGCCCTATCTGAATTGTGAAAGATTAATTTTGACTTGACTGTCCCTTTAACCCTTCTGCATGTGTTGTTATACACAAGTAGCAGTGCAATAATATAATACTGTGAAATATTATTTTACATTCATTTAAGTGCAGATTGCTTTATCGCTGATAAGCAGAACTTCAGCTGCATTATATATGTAAAGTTATCTGCATAACAACAAAAGGTGTTTTCCCCTCCATTTTACAAAGAAAGAAAGAATACATTTTAAAATACATTTTTTAGACGCAACAAAGAAAATAAATTACTGTAATATCCCTCTAAGCAATTGAACACACCAGCAGCCCTGTCTGAAAGGTTCGGCCTTTTTGGCAATAAAGATTTTAAAATATATTCTGCAATGTGGATCCTGAGCTGAACTTTAATAATTAAAACCGGGCATCGCTAATGTTAAAGGGACATTCACATTTTTTTTTGTTATTTATACATCAGGAATCATTTGCTGCATCTCAAAAGATCTGCAGAAAAAAATAAATGTTTTTATACTTTTTTAAAAATCTGAAGAAATATGTATTGTTTGTGTGCTAGGAGGACACACCCCTTGAAAGGCCACATTGGATGTTATTTAGGTTTTTTTAAACTTGCCGGGGCCATTAAGGGAAAAATATAAACAAGCTCCTATAAAATGAGCCAATCAATGTACAGCATGTATGAGTGTCAGTCTCTTTTGTGGGCGCAAGAACACTCAGGAAAAATAGACAAAAAATAAATATTTATAGAGCATTTCATTTTTTATTTTTTATTTTGCAGAATTCAAATTTTTGGCTAGATTACAGCGATATTGGGTTTATCGTGGCTCTTTGTGCATGTTGGCAGTAGCACGCATTTTACAAGTTAAAAGGAAACACGTTCGATTGAGCACAATTAAATTGAACGCTCGTCGGGATAGCGTGACTTTAGAGCACTGGTTAACTGTTATGCAAATTTAAAAAAGTTACACAAAACACATCAAAAATACATTTAAAAGTACCGTTACACTCATAATAGCACTGTCTAATAAAAAATATAAAAAAAAAACCCATTGCATTAAACAGTTATAAAGGCTCAAAGATATGAGGTCTCAGGTGTTACAAAAAAAAGGACTGCAAAGGGCTTTAACAGATATACACATGCCTAAATATGTATATATATAAATGTATGAGTTTAATATCCCTTCTCTTGCCTGGTTTTAGAATTGCAAGTCCATATTTACAGCCGGATCTGGTCAGATAGCTGTTTTTGGAGGCGCTCATCTAGTTGGGCAGCTTTTCTGTGCACACAGAGGTGCGGCTGCTGGGAGCTGTCAGTGCAGAATAGAGAATTCTGTATCCACCTATACTTTCTGCTGGTCAATCAGTGCCTGAGTCACATCACTAAGCTATGCTGATACCCATATAGGCTGTGTCATTGTCACACCTCAGTATAAAACACAGTTTCACTTTAGATTTATTAAAACCTTTTCATGTGATTTTTTTTAAAATAATGCTGCTCTTCCTTATAGATGACAGAAAGTGTAGGACCTTAGTCTTAAAGGGTCATTCAAACGACTGCTGAGAGACCTTGTAAAGGCCAAATCATGTACAAAATCTATTGAGCTACTCTTTACCTGTCTTCTTTAGTGAGCGTTCCTGCTTTTAGCATCGATAGTTGCATTAAAGCAAGATTGTGCTGTCAATTTTTCTCTGCTTTAGCCTCTTAATGAACAGCAACGTACCCTCTACATCTTTGGTCTTTTTATGGGACTTGCATTTTTAATAGCACTGCGTCACTGCCAGTGGCAAGCAGGAGGGAGGGTATAATAGCGCAGTCCACCCACGTTATTATAACCAAAATAAATCTTAACATCCAGCGACGTACAGGGTACATTGTGGTCTTTAAGAGGTTAATGTGCCCCAAATTATCAATTTTACCTGCTAGAGTGTATCATATTGTTTACAAATTGTTGCTTTATCTTAATTTTGTAATTTAAAATTGTTGTTGTTGCCAGTTGAAGTCACCATCTATACTGAAAATATGAATACTTTAGTATTCTCTAAGGAAACGCTAGGTAAACAAGAGACAGCAATCACATTCCCATTGGCCAGTGTGTGTAAAGACAGAGAGACAAGATAAGGAAATGGGAAAGATTGAGAACAATGGATTGAGGATCCAGTGAACAAAAACAGATAGTTCATATACAAAAATTAACATAAAGAAGCAATTTCCCATACATTTTATGCAGCTACTATAACAAGTCATTGGGAACACATTAAGGGAAAATCAGTTTATAGCATAATGTCACTTTAAGTGCCAATACATGAAATCTTGCACAGCAAAAGAGAACTGCTTGCAACAGGCAAAGGACAATAAATACAACCAAGCACTTACTAATCCCTCCTGTAAGAGGGTTTATGTAAACACCTGTGGTCTGTTTAATTAGGGTAAAGTAGTATCACTGCGTAGCGCAAGAGGTGTCTCCGGGGAAGAGTTGTACTCAGGATTCTCAGCTTCCCCTTAGCCCAGCGTCAATTTATAAAGCCTCGGTTCCTCCTGTGATTATCCCAACTTAAAGTTTCATCATGGAAATTGTTTGTTTTCCAATTTTCAGAAGTTCAACTGACTTCTCAAGGCTAAGTTTATCCCCGATTGGCTTTAAAAGGACAGTCTACTCCAGATTTGTTATTGTTTAAAAAGATAGACAATCCCTTTATTACCCATGCCTCAGTTTTGCATAACTAACACTGTTATATTAATATACTTTTTATACCTGTGTGATTACATTGTATCTAAGCTTCTGCAGACAACACCCTTGTTTCAGTTCTTTTGACTGACTTGAATTTTGGACAATCAGTGCTGGCTCATAAATAGCTCCACTGGAGTGAGCACAATGTTGTCTATATGACACACGTAAACTAGAACTGTCTAGCTGTGAAAAACTCAAAATGCACTGAGATTAGAGCCATCCTTCGAGAGCTTAGAAATTAGCATATGAGCCTACCTAGGTTTAACTTTCAACAAAGAATAGCAAGGGAACAAAGCACATTTGATGATAAAAGTACATTGGAAAGTTTTTTTTTAAATCATGAAAGTTTAATTTTACATAGACTGTCCATTTAACTGATAACAACTGCAGCACAAAGCATTTTACACTAATATTATGACCATAGCTGGCCTTGTTGTCTGCAGACTAAAGCCTAGATTGGCTCATCTGAGTAAGGCAAAAGGTGGGAGGGCTCTGGCTATTGAAAAACAATTGCCAAAAAAAGGATGATTTATTAAAAAAATGGCTGATATGTTATTCTATAGCAACAAATCAGAAATGTCTTGTAGCTACAGAGTGTTTGCTGTGTCTTTAATGTTTTTGTCATTATACAATTTAACCAGAAGTCATTTGTTAGAAATATAGGAAGCCATTTAAAGGGGCATTCCAGCCATATCTGGAATCCTCATGGCTGCATTTCAGCTTTAAATAGAAGCATTTTTGTAATATATATGTATTAGCAAAAATGTTGCTAATAAAAGCTTTAGCTACTTAAGTATGCACCGTGCACCAGCATTTTAAACACAGCACGTGCTCAGAGAGCCTAAGGTGATTGTGCCATCTGGTAATGACTTAAATTGTTAATTGCTGATATTATTCAAACCCCACAGGTGCTCTGAGCAGCTGCAGTGTTTAAAATGCTGTTGCACTAAGAATATGCTTCACATGCACGGGCACAGTGATAAAAATGATAACTTTTACTAGAAGCATTTTTGCCAATACATGTATATTGCAATTATGTTTCTATTCATCTACATTTTGACCAGAATGTCCCTTTAATCATTGTTTATTTAGATTTTATTGGGTTTAATTGCTGTTATCTTAGTTTCATTTCTCAATTTAACATGAATGATTACAATGAATCTGTTTGTGTAAACATAAACATGTATACATTTTGCCAGTTGTACACACTTTTATTAAATTACTATTAGTAAGCTGCAATTAACGGTAAAACGTTTATAAACATTAATTATCACAACGAAAAATAAATCTGCCTATAAAAAATTGGCAATTCTCCCAAATTAATTTATTCTCAGCAGAACACAGTGAGGGGGAGCTTAATAATGATGTGCTCATGCAATGCTGAAATTACTAGTTTAGGCAGCGATAAAAATAAATGAGTAGATTTAATTAATAACTGTTTATGGCTCACCCTGGATGTCCACTGACAAATTAAACTGTTGTCTGGGAAGTATATAATTATTTGGTAAAAGATGAACTGTATTAAACTATATATATATATATATATATATATATATATATATTTACTGTAATCTCATCTACCCATATATTAGTGCATATGCATTTTTAACAAAAAGAAAATGTCAAATTCTCAATCAAATTTTCAATAGCTGGGAAATACTTAAAAGTACCGTATATGAAACCCAAATTTTGTATTTCATAATTCAGATAGAGCGTGCAATTTTAAGCAACTTTCTAGATTACTCCTATTATCATTTTTTCTTCATTTTCTTGGTATCTTTATTTGAAAAGCAGGAATGTAAACTTAGGAGCCTGCCTATTTTTGGTTCAGCTAAATGTCGCCACCATTCAGCAAGGTCTACCCAGAGTGCTGAACCAAACATGGGCTGGCTCCTAAGCATACATACCTGCTTTTTCAAATAAAGATACCAAGAGAACAAAGCAAAAATTGATAACAGGAGTAAATTAGTCATTTGCTTAAAATTGCATGCTCTATCTGAATCATGAAAGAAAAAATAAATGGGTTTCAAATCCCTTTAACGTTCCCCTCTCTCCCAGGGAGATTTACAGCATTGATGACAGTACCAGTGACACCACACATCACCAATGGCATAATGTCATCTAATTCTTATATCACACATGACATCACCTATAGCATTGTCAGTGACATTACTATTGCATGACATATGACATCAATGACATCAGTGACTATAGTACGTAAGGGAAACAGGAATTATTCTTTCAGGCAATTTATAATTTGGTACAAAATGCACAACAAGAGCAGCAGGAAATGTCAGTAATGCACCTGGTATAGGAAGAACAACCCAAAAAATAGCAGCACCACCACCAAGCATCCAGTCACAGAATCTTTTATTGAGCCAGACTTTAAAAAAATGACAACGTTTCGGAACTATGTCTTTCATCATGTCTAGTTACACTGTCTCTTGCATCCTATTTAAAGGGACGTTATACACTAGATTTTTTTTGAATAAATGTTTTGTAGATTATCCATTTATATAGCCCATCTATAGGCCCATATATATATATATACACACACACACGCACATTATAGAGGTTGGTATCTTTTAAAAAAAAAAAAATCATGATAGTGGTCCACAGGATTCAAAATTGTGAGTTTAGAGGTCCCTGAGGTCCGAAAGGTTGTTGACCCCTGCTCTTGATAGAGCAGGCAGGATAAACATCTTTCCAATTGATTTCTGTTATAAAAATTGTTTCAGTCTCTTGGTATATGTTTTTGAAGAGTAAACCTAGGTGGGCTCACAGGACTTTATGAGACTGCACATGTCTTTAGCAGAATTGTAATATATTGTTATATACAATATACAATGTAATATATTGTTGCAATCATTGCTTCCCTATAGTTCTAAAGACATGTGCAGTCCCCTGAGGTCCTATTGCCCCCCAGGTTTACTCATCAAAAACAATACCAAGAGGCCAAAGCAATTATGATAACAGAAGTCAAATGGAAAGTTGTTTACAATTGCTTGCTCTGGTGGTGGGGAAAATCATTTGCTGCTAAGATATTAATTTATTCTAAAAGTTTTCACATTCAGGCGGTATGTTAATTTACTGCATCACCACAGAAAAATCTTGAAACGTGTTTTATGTCCCTTTAATGTGCATAGCTTAAAAAAAGGGGGAGAGAGATAAAATGGCATTGAAGCTTTAAAGTATATTAAGGGATTTAATAAAGCTGAGAATGAAAGCATTTTAAACAGAAAGAGCAACTCCAGAACAAAGGGTCATAATACAAGCTGTAGGGTAGCGAGTTCAGATGTAATTCTCAGAACCCTTTCTTTACAGAAAGGGTGGATAATTCTTATAATAAACGTTCAATAGAAGTTATAAGGAAAATAACTGTAAGGGAATTCAAGAATGCTTGTGATATGCAAAAAAACTATTATTAGAATTAATTATTAATAATATTAATAATAATAAATAAATCTGTTACAAAATCTACATATATATATATTGTGACAAAATAATACACTGTCTTGCAGACAAGTTTAAATCAGTTTTGTTATCTAGCAAAATAGACACCTTATTACTATTTATGCATGTCTCAAAAAAGCCATCTACATAGCAATCTACCTACTGCTTTAAAACTGTAAATATTCTCAACTAACGGCATAACCTTTCGATCGTGTGCACAGAATACCTTTTTGTTTATATAATCAAAGCAAACTCTGCTGTCAGTATATACTGAAATATTACAGAGCTCAAAATGTCAAGCCCTAAGCTACCAGACAGTTCAAAATGTTACTCACCACTTTTGATTCCACCCTCTACCTGCCCACACCGCACCCACAACCTCCCCCCACTCTTTGCATATATTTAGCCAATCTAAAACCCCTTTTGTGCAGTCATTTTTTAATATTGTTTTTGTTTTACCATAAATGAAGTAATGCTTCATATAGTAATAAATTACCAATAATATGTGCATAGCAGTTAGCAACATCACCTAGGGCTCTGGGGCAGAGAACAGCAGGACAGAAAAAGGAAGTTAATGAACCCAGAGAAAGCAGAGATTGTTGACGCTAATGTGAGGTCATAGCAGACCTGGAAAAATAGTTTTATAACTATCATCTCTCATCTATCTTTCTCCACTGCCTCCTCTGTTCAATCACTCTTTTTACTCCCTCCCTTCTCTCTCAGGCCAGATCTTCTCTTTACACTCTCTCTCTTCTCCCTTTTTTTTCTAACTGGGCATGTGCATTTCATCCTCAGCGCTATCACTGTAAACTCTTTTTGCATGTTCACAATGTCCCTTTGCTATCACTTTAATATTCATTAACCAGTACATGGCCAGATATCAGATAGGGGCTCCATTTATCACACTGCTGATGCACCTTGGGAGCTGTTATGGTGCAGTGGTCTTTAGACCACTTCTTCCTAACCTGTAGATGGCAAATTGTAACATCTTAGATTTAATCATCTGCAATGATTGACAGCCTGTTCTCTCCCATTTGGGCAGGGAGGGTTGCGCAAGAGATTGCTTGTGCATTCTTAAAGGGACATGAAACCCTTTGTTTAAAAGTATACATAAGTAGGCTCAAAAGTTGCTGATTGGTGGATGAACATATATGCCACAGCTAGCTCCCAGAAGTTTATTATTATGCAAAACATATACAAATGCATGTTTGTGCACAACTGATACTGAAGTATCTATTGCTAATTTGCTCATAAGGACACCATTCTTAGTCTTATTGGTACACAGAGACTGCCTGCCACGTGCATAAAAGCAAAAAGTATTAGTATTGGGAACAGAAATATGGAGTTTTTTAAACAATAAACTTAAATTCCTTTTAGAGTAAAAAAGACAAAAAACATACTGTTTATGACTGATACTGTAAAATGTGAAACATGGAATTTGACATATTACTACCCGAACTGATTGGGAATGGGCACAGTAACGAGATTTGTATTTTTTTATATTATGTAGCATAATATGTTGCCATAAACTGGTATCATTTGTCTGTATGTGTGAGTCACAAAGGTTACTGGAATTGGCAACAATGAATCACTGCGGGATATGTTGGAAGTTATTGTGTAAGATACATTTAACATAAAAAATTCTTGCAACTCCCAGAAGATGAAAACAGGAAACTGAGATAATTGAAATGATTTATGTGCACTAATTATATCATTCTAAATATATCTTTTAACAGTTTTTCTCTTGCATGTACAGTTGCCAGTTTAGTCAGAAGTATTTTTACTCAACGTTAAAGGGACAGTCTACTTGAAAATGTTTATTGTTTGAAAAGATAGATAATCCGTTTATTACCAATTCCTCAGTTTTGCATAACTGAAACTGTGATATTAATACACTGATTACCTCTGTGATCACCTTGTATCTAAGCCCCTGCATACTGCCCCCTTATCTCAGTGATTTTGACAGATATGCATTTTAGCCAATCAGTGCTGACTCCTAAATAACTCCACAGGAGGAAGCACAATGTTACCTTTATGGCACACATGAACTATCACTAACTGTGAAAAACTGTCAAAATGCACTGAGATAAGAGGTGGTTTTCAATGGTGTAGAAATCAGTTTGAGCCTTCCTAGGTTTAGCTTTCAAAATAGAATACAAAGAGAACAAAGCAAATTTGATGATAAAAGTAAATTGGAAAGTTGTTTAAAATTGCATGCCCTATCTGAATTATGAAAGTTTAATTTTGACTTGACTGTCCCTTTACAGGGATATTAAGTAGTAAATACATGCTAGACTTAATGATGTATTCAAAACAAAGATTAGTCTTATAATAATAAGTAGATGTATATTTATACAATTAGTTTAAAGTTTTAGTTTTTATTATGTACTTTGAGTTTCCCCTTAGCAAGCATTAAAAAGACTGTGCAAACAAGGCTGAATGGAACATAGGATTATTTAAGTAATTATCTAACAGAGTTTCCATACATCCATGTTTGTACAGTCCTATTTATTGAATGTTTTATGTGTGTGCCTAATTACCCTCAGCAGGAAAGATAGATAAGGGAAACATATTTAAACATGGCAGCACCCATTACTTTATTTGAAGGGACAGTCAACACCAGAATTCTTGTTGTTTAAAAAGATAGATAACCCCTTTGTTACACATTCCACAGTTTTGCATAACCAAAACTGTAATATTAATATACTTTTTACCTCTGTGATTAACTTGTATCTAAGCATCTTCTGACAGCCCCTGATCACATGACATTTTATTAACTATCTACTGACTTTAATTTTAGCAAATTAGTGCAGTGTCTGCCACAATCCACGGGCGTCATCACAATGTTATCTATATGGTTTACATGAAGTAGCTCTCCCCTGTTGTGATAAGCAAATAAAAAAGCATGTGACAAGAGGCAGCCTTCAAGGGCTTAGAAAGTATCATATGAGCCTTCCTAGGTTTAGCTTTCAACTAAGAATACCAAAAGAACAAAGCAACATTGGTAATAAAAGTAAAATGACATGCCCTATTTGAAACATGAAAGGTTTTTTTGGACTTGACTGTCCCTTTAAACTCAGTGGAATATAGAAAACCCACCATTTTTATAGGTGAATTACAGGATAAGGGGACACAAGTCAGCTCCAGAACATCAATGCACTACTGGGAGCAAGAAGATATGGAGTACTTCTGTAAATAATTAGACAGATATGATAATGAGGTATTCTCTCCCTACAAGATCAGCTCATTGTATTGGGTTGTGGTTTCAGTTAGCGGAAACGGATATTTCACATACAAAAATAGACCTTAAGAAACTATTTTAGAACACGTGAGGAAAAAGGTCATGGGTAGAAATAAGGAAAACATTTTTATTGTTGGTCAAGCATGAAAAATTAAACAGAATAAAAAAAATCTACATGTAGAGTAGCGGTCAGACACGTTTCGGCTCACGCCTTCATCTGTGACTTAAGAAACAATTTCCCATGCGTTTTAAACTTTGCATCTGGTATAACAAGCAATTGGAAGCGCATTAGGGAGAAACCAATTTTACAGTGCAATATCCCATTAAAGCGTATAATAATTTGGTGCTCTAATGCGTATTTAAACTTTAAAATACGTAATGAATTTGCTGATAAATAATTTACATAAAAGCAAGGGTAACACAGAAGTGGTCTTGATCCAATATAACTCATTTGTGTAATTAATATATTTTGTTAAAAAAAAAGAACTCATCACAGCTCACAGCTTGATAGTTATGGAATTCATAAATATCCATCCTTTATCACACCTTAGAGTTGTGATGTGCGCTAAACGAAGCTGCATGTATTTAGCAAAGCACACTTAGGACTTAAAGGGACAGTTTACTCAAAAAATTTCTCCCCTTTAATTTGTTCCCAATAATTCACTTTACCTGCTGGAGTGAATTAAATTGTTTACAAGTAGCTCCTTTACCCTTATATTGGCATTTGAAATAGTTGATTTAGCATGTGGTATCCCCACCTATGTTGAAAGTTTGTGGCCGCAGGTCCAATCTATAAATAAGCTTTGTAAACACAGCCAGCAGAAGAAATTACACTGCCAGTGGGATATAGCAGAGATAAGGTAATAAAATGTTAATTTTCCATTGTTCTTTCCAAGTATTGGTGATTGGTTTATGGACAGATATAGGATAAAGAAGCAGGTATATTTACACAATGTGATAAAGTATTGAAATCTGATTATACCCACAAGCTCAACCCATTTTATTAGGTTGTGGCTTCAAAACACAAATTCAGAGCTTTAATATACACAAATAAACCTTAAAAGCGAATTTTCGTACATTTTATACTCTGCAGTTGGTAAAAAAAACAATAGTAAACACATTAAGGGAAAACAATTTTACAGTATACTGTCCCTTTAAGTTATCAATCATTTGGCGAATTCTCCTTTCTGTTCTCCTATCAGTTCTCCGTGATATTATTTATCACTGAAAATAAGCAACTATTCTCCATGTCAGTCATATATAAGCCAATAGAAATCATTATACAGCCCTCCTAGTAGCTTTGTAAACGCCCCTCTTCAGCAAACTGTTATGTAAGAAAATGGATCTTCATATTCATTGTTTGTGTGCTTCTATTTAAGCGCTTCTTTTGTATCTTATTTTATGCCCCAACAGATATAATTTTTGTTCTCTGTTACATGTTATTTTGGCGCTCCATTATATATTTTATTATCACCCCTATACAAATTATTATTAGGCTCCAATAAACATTATTGCGCTTTGTTACACATCATTTTTGCACCTTTTTAGAGCCCTTTTTTGGTAA
>NC_069504.1:60419702-60454702 GCF_027579735.1 Bombina bombina | reverse complement strand
GAGCACCACATAAAAGTCTATTAGGTGAGGGATGTATAACACCCCATAAAAGTCTATTAGATGAGGGATGTATAACACCCCATAAAAGTCTATTAGGTGAGGGATGTATAACACCCCATAAATGTCTATTAGATGAGGGATTTATAACACCCCATAAAAGTCTATTAGATAAGGGATTTAGAGCACCACATAAAAGTCTATTAGATGAGGGATTTATAACACCCCATAAAAATCTATTAGATAAGGGATTTAGAGCACCACATAAAAGTCTATTAGATAAGGGATTTAGAGCACAACATAAAAGTCTATTAGATAAGGGATTTAGAGCACCACATAAAAGTCTATTAGATAAGGGATTTAGAGCACAACATAAAAGTCTATTAGATAAGGGATTTAGAGCACCACCTAAAAGTCTATTAGATAAGGGATTTAGAGCACCACATAAAATTCTATTAGATAAGGGATTTAGAGCACCACATAAAAGTCTATTAGATAAGGGATTTAGAGCACCACATAAAAGTCTATTAGATAAGGGATTTAGAGCACCCCATAAAAGTCTATTAGATAAAGGATTTTAGAGCACCCCATAAAATTCTATTAGATAAGGGATTTAGAGCACCACATAAAAGTCTATTACTTAAGGGATTTAGAGCACCACATAAAATTCTATTAGATAAGGGATTTAGAGCACCACATAAAATTCTATTAGATAAGGGATTTAGAGCACCACATAAAAGTCTATTAGATAAGGGATTTAGAGCACCACATAAAAGTCTATTACTTAAGGGATTTAGAGCACCACATAAAATTCTATTAGATAAGGGATTTAGAGCACCACAAAAAAAGTCTATTGGATAAGGGATTTAGAGCACCACATAAAAGTCTATTAGATATGGGATTTAGAGCACCATATAAAAGTCTATTAGATAAGGGATTTAGAGCACCACATAAAAGTCTATTAGGTGAGGGATGTATAACACCCCATAAAAGTCTATTAGATGAGGGATGTATAACACCCCATAAAAGTCTATTAGGTGAGGGATGTATAACACCCCATAAATGTCGATTAGATGAGGGATTTATAACACCCCATAAAAGTCTATTAGATAAGGGATTTAGAGCACCACATAAAAGTCTATTAGGTGAGGGATGTATAACACCCCATAAAAGTCTATTAGATGAGGGATGTATAACACCCCATAAAAGTCTATTAGGTGAGGGATGTATAACACCCCATAAATGTCGATTAAATGAGGGATTTATAACACCCCATAAAAGTCTATTAGATAAGGGATTTAGAGCACCACATAAAAGTCTATTAGATGAGGGATTTATAACACCCCATAAAAATCTATTAGATAAGGGATTTAGAGTACCACATAAAAGTCTATTAGATAAGGGATTTAGAGCACAACATAAAAGTCTATTAGATAAGGGATTTAGAGCACCACATAAAAGTCTATTAGATAAGGGATTTAGAGCACAACATAAAAGTCTATTAGATAAGGGATTTAGAGCACCACATAAAAGTCTATTAGATAAGGGATTTAGAGCACCGCATAAAAGTCTATTAGATAAGGGATTTAGAGCACCGCATAAAAGTCTATTAGATAAGGGATTTAGAGCACCACATAAAAGTCTATTAGATAAGGGATTTAGAGTACCACATAAAAGTCTCTTAGATAAGGATTTTAGAGCACCCCATAAAATTCTATTAGATAAGGGATTTAGAGCACCACATAAAAGTCTATTAGATAAGGGATTTAGAGCACCACATAAAAGTCTATTAGATAAGGGATTTAGAGCACCACATAAAAGTCTATTAGATAAGGGATTTAGAGCACCGCATAAAAGTCTATTAGATAAGGGATTTAGAGCACCGCATAAAAGTCTATTAGATAAGGGATTTAGAGCACCACATAAAAGTCTATTAGATAAGGGATTTAGAGTACCACATAAAAGTCTATTAGATAAGGATTTTAGAGCACCCCATAAAATTCTATTAGATAAGGGATTTAGAGCACCACATAAAAGTCTATTAGATAAGGGATTTAGAGCACCACATAAAAGTCTATTACTTAAGGGATTTAGAGCACCACATAAAAGTCTATTAGATAAGGGATTTAGAGCACCACATAAAAGTCTATTGGATAAGGGATTTAGAGCACCACATAAAAGTCTATTAGATAAGGGATTTAGAGCACCACATAAAAGTCTATTAGATGAGGGATTTATAACACCCCATAAAAATCTATTAGATAAGGGATTTAGAGCACCACATAAAATTCTATTAGATAAGGGATTTAGAGCACCACATAAAAGTCTATTAGATAAGGGATTTAGAGCACCATATAAAAGTCTATTAGATAAGGGATTTAGAGCACCATATAAAAGTCTATTAGATAAGGGATTTAGAGCACCACATAAAACTCTATTAGATAAGGGATTTAGAGCACCACATAAAACTCTATTAGATAAGGGATTTAGAGCACCACATAAAATTCTATTAGATAAGGGATTTAGAGCACCACATAAAACTCTATTAGATAAGGGATTTAGAGCACCACATAAAAGTCTATTAGATAAGGGATTTAGAGCACCACATAAAAGTCTATTAGATGAGGGATTTATAACACCCCATAAAAATCTATTAGATAAGGGATTTAGAGCACCACATAAAATTCTATTAGATAAGGGATTTAGAGCACCACATAAAAGTCTATTAGATAAGGGATTTAGAGCACCATATAAAAGTCTATTAGATAAGGGATTTAGAGCACCATATAAAAGTCTATTAGATAAGGGATTTAGAGCACCACATAAAACTCTATTAGATAAGGGATTTAGAGCACCACATAAAACTCTATTAGATAAGGGATTTAGAGCACCACATAAAATTCTATTAGATAAGGGATTTAGAGCACCACATAAAACTCTATTAGATAAGGGATTTAGAGCACCACATAAAACTCTATTAGATAAGGGATTTAGAGCACCACATACAAGTCTATTAGATAAGGGATTTAGAGCACCACATAAAAGTCTATTAGATAAGGGATTTAGAGCACCACATAAAAGTCTATTAGATAAGGGATTTAGAGCACCACATAAAAGTCTATTAGATAAGGGATTTAGAGCACCACATAAAAGTCTATTAGATAAGGGATTTAGAGCACCACATACAAGTCTATTAGATAAGGGATTTAGAGCACCCCATAAAATTCTATTAGATAAGGGATTTAGAGCACCATATAAAAGTCTATTAGATAAGGGATTTAGAGCACCCATGCTATCTAACCTCCAGAAGTTAGCATGCCCTGCAGCCCAAGTCTTTGGCTTGAGCACTAATATTTTACTCTCAACTTGTAATATTAGAGTAAAAATAGACGCACTGTGGATTAAAGAAAAACAGTCAATCAAATGCATACAGCAAAAACAGTTACTGTAAAGCTGGGAAGGGTTTTTCTGCAGACCGTTCAGATTTATATTGTCCTGACCCTAAACAATAAATATAAATGGCCAATAGTTTGAGATTTGTTTCTTGCCTCTGCATAGCTGGTTTTCTCAGTATAACGTAAAGCATATTCATTGGACAGTTAATTGACATAGGACCCAGACTGGCTATTCCTTTGTCTATTCCTTTGTAGCGAATGGTAAAAAGTGCACACTACACGCAGTGGAGCTTCCGTTTACGTTATCTGAATGCTGACTATGGCAACAATGCAAACCACAAGCGTGAACAGGTCAGAGGATGGTGATTTGTGGAACCATGGCTGGGAGATATTTACATGTTTGTTAAATATCTCATATGCTTTAAAGGTTTTTTTTTTATTGTTAGTGTGGCTCCTATGACTATTTTATATATTAAAGCATTAAAGGAGGATTCATTGTAAATATATATCCATTATATATACCTGTATATATATATATATATATATATATATATATATATATATATATATATATATATAATGCTGTTGCTGGCTTATATATTAAAGGGACAGTCTAGTCAAAATTAAACTTTAATGATTCACATAGGGAATGCAATTTTAAACAACTTTCCAATTCATTTTTATCATCAAATTTGCTTTGTTCTCTTGGTATTAATTGTTGAAAGTTAAACTTAGGTAGGCTAATTTTTAAGCCCTTGAAGGCTGCCCCTTATTTCAATGCATTTGGCAGCTTTTCACAGCTAGAGGGCATTATTTCATGTGTGAAAAACAGATAACTTTGTGACCATGCCCATGGAGTTACAAATGAGAGGGCGCTGATTGGCTAAATGCAAGTCTGTCAAAAGAACTGAAATAAGTGGGCAGTCTGCAAAGGCTTAGATATAAGGTAATCACAGAGGTAAAAAATATATTTACATAACCGTGTTGGTTATGCAAAACTGGGGAATGGGTAATAAAGGGATTATCTATCTTTTTAAACTATAACAATTCTGGAGTAGACTCTCCCTTTAACTTTATTTAAAGGGACAGTACACTGTAAAATAGTTTTTCCATAAATGTATTTTAAATGACTTGTTATACCAACTGCAGAGTATAAAATATTTGAGAAATTGCATTTTCGGGTTTATTTGTGTATCTGAAGTAGCTGGTTTTGTGCTTTGAAACCACAGCCTATTACAATGGGTTGAGCTTCATGTAATATCAGATCTCATTATATTAACACTTGATGTACACAGACTTGCTTCTTTATCTTATATTTGTCTGGAACAACAAAGCTCAATACATAGAGAGAACAATGGAAAATTATCATTTTATTACTGAACTATCCTGCACCCCACTGTGAGTTTAATTCCTTCTGCTGGCTGTGTTTACTTAGGCTTGTCAATAGCGTATACGCCAGTATTAAAACTTTCAGTATAGGTTGGGAAACCACAGGCTAAATCAGCTATTTCAAATGCCGAAATATGAGTAAAGGAGTTACTTGCAACCAATTTAATACACTCTAGCAGGTAAAAAGGTTCATTGGGATTAATTTAAAGGGGAGAAAGTGTTTGGGTGAACTGTCCCTTTAAGTTTAAGGTGTTGTCAATTCAAACAGGTCCTCTGCTACCCTGAACATATTACACATAGGTGAATTATTTTTCCTTTTAAATTAATATTGAATGACACCATAGAAAGTTTTGCATGAAATTAAGTAATTTTTGTTTGTGATAAACATTTTGTCCAAAACAAATGTTTTTCCTGTGCACATGACTAAAATGAAATAAAAATAGGTTAGGGAAAGCACTGGGAGAGTAATTATGGACACATGCATTCATATTTCTGCTATAACCTGATTTGAGTGCAGTCACTAATGAGATTGTTTTATGTTGGTGAAGTAGATCTAAAGAGCTTGTATCCCTTAAAACATCACTGTTCATAAAAGGGAATTCTCCTTTTTCAAATTAGAAGGTAGATGATTATATGAATGTCACTTACCTGCTCACTTTGGACCCGATTCTCTAAAGCTCTCTGATTTGGCAAAACTATCAAGTCTTGTCAGTACTGTAAGATCCCTTAAAGAATTTTATAAAGACAAATTTTAGCTGGAGAAATGCTCATCTCCTTAAGTTGGTTCTGTGAGAGAAGGAGAAACACATACCTGAAAATATAATGCTCAAAAAAGAAAAAAAATGTTTTTGCATTATTTCTCTCCATGACGGTGAGTTTTTGATAATCAGGCCCAAGGTAGGATTTGGGGGCATATTTATCAAGCTCCATACAGAGCTTGATGCCCCATGTTTGTCTGAAACCCGAAAATAAGTAATGTATTTATAAATGTAATCACTGCTTAGTGTGTGTTACTGCACTAAGTTCATAATAAACACTGTTATTATTCTATTGCATCCTTGTGCGTCAGTTCCCTTTTTCAGTACTATAATGAGACCAAGTTTGTGCTTTCCCCATAACACATACTAAGGTAGATTCATGAGAAATTAAAGGAATTGTCTAGTCAAAATTAAACTTTCACGATTCAGATAGAGCAGGCAATTTTAAGCAACTTTCTAATTTACTCCTATTTTCATTTTTTCTTTGTTCTCTTTGTATCTGTATTTGAATGTATGCTTAGGAGCCGGCCCATTCTTGGTTCAGCACCTAGGTAGCAATTGCTGATTGGTGGCTACATTTAGACACCAATCAGAAAGTGCTACCCAGGTGCTGAACCAAAAGTGGGTCGGCTCCTATGCTTACATTCCTGCTTTTTAGAATAAAGATAGCAAGAGATGGAAACAAAATTGATTATTGGAGTAAATTAGAAAGTTGCTTAAAATTGCTGCTCTATCTTAAAGGAGCACTCAATCATAATTAAACTTTCATTATTCTGATAGAGCATGCCATTTTAAACAACTTTCCAATTTACTTCCATTAACTAAATGTGCACAGTATTTTTATATTTAAACTTTTTGAGTCACCAGCTCCTACTGAGCATGTGCAAGAATAAGTGTGTATGCATTTGTGAAAGGCTGATGGCTGTCACATGGTACGTGTATGAATTTGTGATTGGCTGATGGCTGTCACATGGTACAGGGGGAGTGGAAAAAGACATAACTTTTAAAATTGTCAGAAAAAAAATCTACTATTTATTTGAAGTTTAGACTAAGTGCTATTGCATTGTCTTGTTATCTTGCATTTGTTGATTAGGCAAATCTTCTGTGTTGACTGGTCCTTGAATCATGAAAGTTAAATTTTGAATAGACTATTCATTTAACACTATATGGAAGCAGTGCTTGCAAAAATGTTTGTAACAGTTATACACATATTGCTCAAGTCACTTGGCTTGCTCCTAGCCTGCCTCAGTATGTTTATATGCAAAGGGACTTTCAACAATGGATAACAAAGGGAAAAGGTAATTTTGATAATAAAAGTCAATTAGATTTTTTTATTGTACATTGTATCTGAAATATGTTGACAACTAACCTGCTGAAGTGTATTAAATTGTTTAGGAAATAGCTGCTTTACGTTTATTTCGGCATTTGAAAGCTGATTTTTACTTTGTTAGAGACAAATAAAATGTTAATATTCAAAAGTTCTCTGTAATTATTGGGCTTTGTAATGCAGACAGAAATAATATCAAGAAGCGTGTGAATGTACAGAAAGGGATTAGATAAAGAGATATGATTTTCACTGCAAACTCAGCCCATTTTAGGTCCAGATTACTAGTGGTTCTCTATTTAACGCTCCCGCTGGATCTTTAACTGCGCTAAAAGTTGCGCTCATATTATTGCTTGCACGTTAACCCGACGAGTGTAAAAAGCCGAAGTCAATGGAGCAAAAAAAAGCTGGAAAAAACACCCTACTTGCACGCAAACATATTCTCAAGTGCACCTTTTCTGACATGAAAATATGAACATTTCACATTTCAATGTACTTCAGATACATATATTCATAAATACATATTTCTACGTATATCTGATGGTATTTTGGTACAATATATATCTATGCCTATATAAAGATTATATATAGGTATAGAAATATACAGAAACATATAGGAACATCTATTTATAAACACATAGAATTCTATTCTGCTATGTGCAGAACATTGCAATGTAAAATATTTACAGTAAATACACAGTAGAACACTTTATTAAATATGAATATTGCATAAATATGCTTTAACATGTTTTCATGTACTTAACTGTACCAATGCACTTCTATATATGTGTACATATGTATTTATGTGTTTTTATGTGTACAGTATATAAGTCTGTAAATACACATATAAATACAGAAATATATATGCACACACACACACACATATATATATATAAATACACATATATACATCTTAAGAGGTGTGTATATATATGTATCTCTATTTTAAAGCACTTTTTTCTAACACCTGAGACCTCATATCTTTGAGCCCTTATAACTTTTTTGTGCAATATTTTTTTTGAAATAATTGTTATTAGACAGTGTTATTATGAGTGTGACTGTACCTTGTAATGTGTTTTTGATGTGTTTTGTGAAACTTTTTTGTTTTGCGAAAAAGTTAACCAGAGCGTTAGCTTAAGCGATCACATTTACTTTTAACTTGTAATACAAGCAAAAAACCCAACACACGCAAAACACCCGCAATAGACCCATTACTGTTAGCACTCCACTCGCTATTTCATATACAACAATAAACTTCAATAAGAAAATTCTCATACATTTTTTATACTCTGCAGCTAGTATAACAAGTATGTGGAAACACATTAAAGGAAAACAAATTTACAGTACACTATCCCTTTAATTTTGACTTTTATGTCTCAATTCGACTAGAGGGTTGAAGTTGGAACAATGTTGCAGTCCTGTTGGCACTTACGGAGTTAATCAGCAATAAGTTCTATCATCAAGGGTAAAACACTATGAAGCTAAAAGGAAAATGTATTTTTAAATAAGTAAGCAGCACAATTATCTTCCCTAGACAGGCAGCTTCTAGTCAAAGCAAATAGTTTTGTCTTTGAATGTATTTAAGACGTAGAGAGAGAGAGAGAGAGAGAGAGAGAGAGAGAGAGAGAGAGATTACCCTGTTATGTGCCACTCAGATTAAACCTTTTGTCTGTCAGTCATTCTGTTCTTTTGAGTAGAATAATTGTTGGCAGTTGCAGGAAATTTCATTTGATACAATATCCAGGTGTTGATCAAACTATAACTAGTAAATGTTTTTGATTTTATCTGTATGAATGAATTAAATCAACCTAAAATGTTTTCTGAAAGCTTTTAATTCTAATATTATTATATTATCATGTTAACTGGTAAACTTGCTGTGATAGACAATGTTATTTTTTTTAACACAATTCACCCTTTTTCTTTTAGAATTTTTTTTTCTTTTTTTTTTTTTTTTCTTTATATGGTCAAACAACTTTATGACTTGCATTACAAAAATCTAGCAGCTCGATCATTAAAGGGACAGTCAAGTCCAAAATAAGCTTTCATGATTCAGATAGGGCATGTAATTTTAAACAACTTTTATTTATTGATTTTTTTACCAATTTTGCTTTGTTCTCTTGGTATTCTTAGTTGAAAGCTAAATCTAGGTAGGCTCATATGCCAATTTCTTAGACCTTAAAGGCCGTCTTTAATCTGAATGTATTTTGACAGTTTTTCACCACTAGAGAGCATTAGTTCATGTGTGTTATATAGATAACACTGTGCTCACGCATGTTTGTTACCTAGGAGTCAGCACTGATTGGCTAAAATGCAAGTCTGTCAAAAGAACTGAAATAAGGGGGCAGTTTGCAGAGTCTTAGATACAAGGAAATCACAGAGGGGGAACTGGGGAATGGGTAATAAAGGGATTATCTACTTTTTTAAACAACAAAAATTCTGGTGTTGACTGTCCCTTTAATGATAGATGAATAAAATAATGATTATGCAAATTGTTTAAAAATTGTCATTGATCAATAACAGGTAAAGCCAGCTTGCAAACAGAACAAAACCAAAAGGCTAACAGGTGTTTTCAAACAGCCATCTTTTGTACACATCTTGTATTGCCAGCTTAAATCTATAACAAGCAGAAGAAATAGATAAGGGGAATCTTAGGTTTCAACAGAGCTGCTGCCATTATTTTATTGAAACAGTGGAATTGAAAAGTCCAACAGAACTACGCATAATGATACTTTTATTGCAATCTCCAACTGTTTTATGTCACTTTAAAGAAATAAATATATGGTGTGTGTTATAGCGTGTGTCTATATATATGCCTTTTCCCCTTTAGTACATAATCACAATCTGTACATTTATTTATTTTTTAAATAAATATAAGTTTAATGTTACACTGGATTTGTTGAGCCTTATTTTCCGATCTGGTAACTATTGCCTGATCACAAATTAAGAGGTCTATTGTACGCTGCTGCCAGTAAACTATTTGCTGAGAACATTCCTGCATTGATTCTTATTCCCCGAAGACTGAACTGAAACAAACAAAACGAATTTTGACTACACATAGCTGCATTTTATTATGAGCAAATGATCTTTAACTTTATTATCTCAACTGCTTGTGAACACATTTCTTTTATTTACTCTGTACTTCACAGGCTATACGGCTAATTGGCTGTTTGATCCATAAGACTGACTTCATTTATGAGCGTCATAAAATTAGGTGCTTATCACTGGAATACATAAGCAATTATGTTAACTATAGCATTAAAATTATACAGCTTGTATGTGTATTAAAGGGACAGTTAAAGGGACATGAAACCCGGCATTTTTATTTCATGATTCATATAAAGAATACAATTTTAAACAACATTCCAATTTACTTCTATTATCTAATTTGATTAATTCTTTTGGTATCCTTTGTTGAAGAAATAGCAATGCACATGGGCATTTATGTGCAGCCACCAATCATCAACTTTTGAGCCAATTTAGATATGCGTTTCAACAAAGGATATCAAGAGAATGAAGCAAATTAGATAATAGAAGTAAATTGGAAAGTTGTTTATTATGAAAGAAAAAAATGTGGGTTTCATGTCCCTTTAACAGAAAACTTAATAGTAAACACATTGTAAAATTAAGATTGTCCTGCAGTCTTGCAATAAACTAACCTACTATGTGAGTTTGAAAATGTTGAGAATGCATTAACACCATTTTTTTGCAGCAATTGACTATCAATAGCCAAACACCACCCACCACAGAAGCCAATCCAGATGTGTTACAGACACACAGATAGTTATTAGAGAAAAATTTTGGTCGAAATTATATTCTGGGAAATTCGTTTTGAATTTCCGTTAAACATTTACATTTGTTTTCGATAAAATCAAAGTAAATGTTTCAAAGCTACAGGTGAAAAGGGACAAGATAGCTAATCCCTTTTATTACCCATTCCCCAGTTTTGCATAACAAACACGGTTATATTAATACACTTTTTACCTCTGTGATTACCTTGTATCTAAGCCTCTTCTGACAGCCCCCTGATCACATGACTGTGACTATTTATTATCTATTGACTTGCATTTTAGCCAATTAGTGCTCTGTTGTGCTGACTCTTAAATAATTCCCTGGGCGTGAGCACCATGTTATCTATATGGTAAACATGTACTAGCAGTCTCCTGTTGTGAAAAGCTAATAAAAAGCATCTGATAAGAGGCTTAGAAACAGGCAGAAATGTAGAGGTTTAAATGTTATAAAGTATATTACTATAACAATGTTGGTTGTGCAAAGCTGGGAATGGGTAATAAAGGCGTTATCTAACTTTTTAAACAATAACAATTTTAGTCTCCAGAGCATGGAGAGAACGTTTAGGCAAGTATTAAACCCTTAAAAAAAATAAAAGAAACAAATGAATACTGACGATTTTGTCAATATTTATTCATTTTCTTTATTTTCATTGGTGCGTTCATTCGGATTTGAAAACGAATGTAAATCTCTACTAGTTATGGTCAATTTCAGTAGCAGACCGGCCCTGGTGCAACACTTTATTCGGGTCCCTCTGAAGCTATCTCAGTAATAAGCAATAGTAATAATATACCGGTATATGCTTCTCTGCACTGTATAATGATGTATCTAGAAACTGATGACTATGCTGCTTAGTATAATGGTGAATATCTATACACAAATAATGACCACCTATGTATAGATGGGCTGCTATGGGACCCCCCGCACTTGGGCTCTGGTGCACTGCAACTGCTGCACCAATGTAGTGCCACCCCTGGTCATTTCATTAACAAATTCTCAATTTTTTTGCCGTTCTTATTGTCTCATCTCTGCTGTATGTTGCAATATTAGGCATGTGAAGTCTGCCATGTGAACTATCAGTTCTCAGAATTGGAAATACTATGCATAATTAAAGAAACAGTAAACACTTTCAGTTATATAAAACGTTTAGTTATGCATAATGAAACCACTTTGCTATATATTTTTATTAATTATTTTGCTCCCTTTTAATCTAATTTAACTCTGAAAAAGAAGCAATTTCTAATTCTCAGAACTGGAAATGTACTTGCTGACTTCTCAAGGCTAACTCTGCTACATACATGCCCCTAATTGTCTTTATCAGATAACAACAGCAAAACAATGTACTTTAGACTAATTTTATGACAGTGTTCAACATTGTTGTCTGTGGTCTAAACCCAAAATTGACTCTAAATAAGGTAAATGGTCACTGGAGTTTGGCTTATATTTTAATATTTTAGTAAAAAGGATGTTAATTTGTTTTAAAAACATAAAGAACTGGCTGATTTGTTATTCTATAGCAACACAACAGAAGTGTCTTGTAAATACAACATGTTTCCTGTCCCTTTAAATCCATGCTGTGTTTCTATCCTAATAAAGCATTCTTGTCACAATAAAGAGATTGTCTCAGTATTTTACAATATGTCTCCTGGTACGCTCTATTTAGATTTTGCACCCTTGAGTTCAATTGAAAGTGATGGATTGGGTGATGTTTTCATAGCTAGTCCCTATCTGTCCTTGATGTCAGACGGAGACAAAAATATGTGCATTTCAAATAGCTGCTTTGTACGACTATAAGGAATAATATTCAGCTGCAGGCTCAATGTACAGTTTGTGCGTAACATAACTCCTCTGGGAATGGTAAATAAAGAGCTTAGAACAACTCAACAAGTGGAGATGAAAACCAGCACTGAAAGTAAGCAATGAACTGAATATGTGCAGAGTAGATTGGTGAATATTGTTAAAGGGACATGAAACTCAGAATTATTGTTTTACGATTCAGACAGAGCTTATGATTTTAAACAACTTTCCGATTTACATCTATTATCTAATTTGCTTCATTCTCTTGATATCTGTAGTTTGACAGCATATATAAGTAGACTCAGGAGCAGCAGTGCATTACTGGGAGATAGCTGCTGATTGGTGGATGCAGATAAATGCATCTTGTCATTGGCTCACCAGATATGTTCAGCTAGCTCCAGTAGTGCATTTCCGCTCCTTTAAAAAAAGGATACAAAGAGAATGAAGCAAATTTGATAAAATAAGTAAATTGGAAGGTTGTTTAAATATCACATGTTCTACCTGAATCATGAAATACATATGTTGGGTTTCATGCCCCTTTAATGTGTGTAGTAAGGCAATATTCAGACTTATACTGAGATTACAATCTATAGTGAACCAGAAAATTTTCTGAGTTAAAACCACCCTAAAGTCCGTCCCACCTGCTGAATGGGATTATGGTAGAAGGGCTGGACTGTTTACAAGTTGCAGGCTGGAAACAAGCAGAGGAATCAGATAATAAACGGACAATAAAATAAAAATGAAACTTTCATGATTCAGATTAAAAACAACAACAAAAAAACGTTTCTATTATCAAATTTACTCTGTTCTTAATCCTTTGTTGAAGAACATATCTATATATGCCCAGGAGCGTGCATGTGTCTTCAGCACTATATAGCAGCAGTGTTTGCAACAGTGTATAACAATTTACTTTTCACAGTTCACAGTTTTATCACATATTTGGTCACTCTGATCTATTACACTCAAACACTCCTATTGAGCATGTGTGAGATTTCACAGCTAATATTCATATATGAATCTGATTGGCTAATAGCTGTCACATGATCCCTTTTTAGTATCAATTTTTTTTTTTAATTATGAAATTCAACTGAGTTTTTGAGAATCAGGCTCATAGTTCCTAGTTACAATCCACCAGAAGCTGTCATTTATAAAAGTTACTCATATTACAGAGTGTACCTAGAAAATCAGCGTTTCTTTCACACTAATTCGGTAAACACAGATAAAGCTATATGAGGGTTTTTTTTCTTAGCTTTGCAGGTTTTTCATGGGAGTTTAAAAAGTAAAGCACAAAGGCTCATTGAGTTAATATTTAGGTGTCTGCTGAATGGGATTGAATGCATGTTCTTTACTAACAAATCATTTCAATTCATGACATAGAATTAAGAATTAAAAAAATATAATTATAAATTAAATGTTAATATTGTCAGACTCTATACTAAATATATTTTATCTGTTCTTTATTTTCCAGGAATGATTTACACTATGATAAAATAGAGTAAGAAAAAAAAAGAAATATTTGATTTAAAATAATGGACACCGGGATGCCGTCCATTCCTAGTGACCAAGAGAAAGCCAGTCTGCCGATGGAACGGTCCAACAGTCCAACCAATGGGAGTACGGAACGTTTTGGATCTGGTAAGTTTAAATATTGGTGAGATAATATCATTCATGCCATCCTGACTCTGCCCCTCAGCCCAATCCTAACCCCATCTCTTTGTCTACATAACCTTGTTCTAGTCACAATGTTTGAATGTGTGGTGCTTAAATGCTGGTGCACAAGTCATATGTACATATGCTTTGTGTACTAAAATTGTTATCACTAAAGCAGTCACGCTTTTACTAATATCATTTATTTTAATACATTTGTATTGCAATAAATGTTGCTTTTTAAAACTAATCTTATTTCCACGCACAGTTAAATATGATTTTCTATTAAAATGAATAATATAGGTCAATGTTTTGACATTTACTTACACCTTTGTCAAGAACATATTTTATCCCAAACAGTGAGTAAAAACACTCCCATTACATGTCTTCCCACCTATCCCTCTTCATTACTCTGCCCACACGCTTGTCCCAGAAAACCTCTGATAAATGTTAGGAGCTATGCTCTTTTATATTATCAGCAGTCAATGGTATACTTTCAGTTTGTTTAATTCGCACAAGTTGTTATAATTCTTCCATACCATTCTGCAATCCTTTATATACTAATAGAGGTAATAATCCTTTTTACATGACAACTCAGGATATTAATGTTAGATCTATGCATAATGCAACATCCAGACTTTCAACAACTTCTTAGGATTTAAGCAGGATGAGATTTGGAGACATAGAATGGCATTATGGTACCTGTGGGAACACTGAATGGAAGGAGCACAAAATCCAAACATCCAACCATTTTTCCTCCTGGTTTGCAAAAGGCAAACTAAATTCATGACTCAGATGTTATTTTAAACAACATTCCAATATTACAGTAATAAATTGTACATTTTTCTGCCTTATTTTCTAAGCCCCTCCAGTCTATTGGAAGACCCATTTTGAATTAGTGAAATAACTTAAGTTGGCAAACATGAACAATATTACTGGACAATCTAATTAGTCTCATGAAAAACTACAAAAAACAGATATATTTCTTGCTTTTACAAGAAGATAAACATGGCAGCTAATTAAATTAATACTAACAATTACTAAGGTTGCGCAAAAATACTGGACGATAAGCAGAACCTGAAGGATGGCAAGTGGCCTTACACAATTACGTTTCCCTTACTACTATTATAACATTTGTTATAGTCAGTTAAACCATTTTGTGCCAGTGGAAGCTGTGATTTTTAATATTTTGTACCCATAGAATGTACAGTGGTGATTTTGTTTTGAACCTGTAATACCAGTAACACAAATTGAGGTAATTTCCTGAAGGCAGCAGGACTTACCAATTCTTCAATATTCTCTATTCAAGCCTTCCAATAAACATATTGTGGCCCATTTATCATGGCCCGAATGGGGCCCTATTACCCCTGTTTCCCCGCGAGCCTTAAGGCTCGCCGGAAACAGGAGTTAAGAAGCAGCGGTCTTAAGGCAGCGGTCCTCTGTGGCGGCTGACATTAATCTGCCCGATCGAATACGATCAGTTTGATTGACACCCCCTGCTAGCGGCCCTTTGGCCATGAATATGCAGGGGACGGCATTGCACAAGCAGTTCACCAGAACTGTTTGTGCAATGATAAATGCTAACAGCTTATGCTGTCGGCATTTATCGATGCCTGGCGGACATGATTCGCTACAGCGGATCATGTCCGCCAGACACTTGATAAATTGGCACAATGTCTCTAAAGCCTCAGTCCTTCACAAATATGGTCACCATTAGAAATAAGTGACACTGTGCATGTGCAAAAATGTATGGCCACTTCTGTTTTCATATGTCTCAAACTACAGAGGCCTTTACAATATAACTACTGCCCATGGGGCGTGTAAGTGTTCAGATTTGTTTAATAGATTTTACTGGATTGCTGCCATTTTGTGGATGGGGCTGTGTTATGAGGGGTACATTCATGGGCGGATAGTTGGCAGAATCATGAGTGTGTCTGGGCAGATAATGTGCATGTCTGGGTGGCTCATGGATTGTCTGGGTGGTCTTTTGGTGGGGCTAAGGGAAATTCTTCAAATCTGGGGACAGTGGGACAGAGCTCTGACTTAGGGACTGTCCCTATTAAAGGGACAGTAAAGTCATTACTAGACATTCATGATTTAGACAATTTTAAAACACTTTCCAATTTACTTCTATTATTTAATTTGCTTCCTTCTCTTGTTATCCTTTGCTGAAAGGTTTATCTAGGTAATCTCAGAAACAACAAATAGCCTATGTTCTAGCTGCTGATTGGTGGCTATATATATATCTATATACACACCGATTGTCATGGTCTCACCCATGTTTTCAGTTAGAAACCAGTAGTGCATTGCATTGCATTGCTCAGGTGATATCTTCTTCTCAGCTGTTTACAGTTCTGCTGTATCACTTTCAAGTTATTTAGCATATGAGTATTATGTTCCTTTAAGCAGCCACTGATTCAGACACAACTATTTTGTTCAGGTGGAGAAGCCAAAATAAAAAATAAAAAAAATAAAAACAGAGCCTGGACTTCAAGCCTCTTAGAATTTTTCCAGCCCTTGTATACAAAGGCTTTAAAATAGTTTCTACAATATAAAACAATGTTCCCTCGTTATCCTGTAGTAGAATGAATATACAATACTAAATGACAGCTCATGTCAGTTTAATCCCTTAAAATCCCATAGTTATTACCTACTTTTATCAATAGTCAAAATACTTATGGAGTTATGGATGGGAAAATCATAAGAGTATGTTCTATAGAAAGCACGATTAGAATCTGTGCAACATCTATTGATCTGAGACGGGGCTAATCAATAGACAGTACAGACAGGGTCATCTCTGTGTGCGATCTCTTATTGCTGCACATCAAATGGCACCTCGTACTGATGGATCAAAAAGGTCTGTTTCATAGTATTGTCTCTCTGGTCTCCTGTCTACTGTAATGTTCAAGGCTGTCTCGTTGGAATAGACAATACTATTTCTATTAAAAAAAAGAAATGAACTTCATCTTATGATTGTCCATTCCTTAGTGACTAGAATGAGGACATTGATATTCAGTAAACAAATGCATCTTCTTATTTTTGTTGGCAGGTTAAAGGGACACTCAAGTCAAAATTAAGCTTTCATTATTCAGATAGAGCATGCAATTTTAAACAACTTTCCAATTCACTTCCATTAACAAAATGTGCACAGTCTTTTTATATTTAAACTTTTTGAGTCACCAGCTCCTACTGAGCATGTGCAAGAATTCACAGAGTAATGTGTATGCATTTGTGAATGGCTGATGGTTGTCACATGGTACGTGTATGCATTTGTGATTGGCTGATGGCTGTCACATGGTATAGGGGGAGTGGAAAAAGACATAACTTTTAAAATTGTCAGGAAAAAAATGTACTACTCATTTGAAGTTCAGACTAAGTGCTATTACATTGTCTTGTTATCTTGCATTTGTTGATTATGCAAATCTACGGTGTTGAATTGTGAATCCTGCTCAATGTCTTCAGGAAAGAGAGGAAAAAAGCATAACACAAATAAATAAGAGGGATTTGGTCTTACAGCTCGCTTTGTTTCATCTGCATTCTACAGAACCAACCGCAATAAAATTATTTGGGCTAAAGTGATGAGATAAACACTATTTTTACCCTACTGGTGATTTTTTCAAAGAAAACAAAAGGGAAACGCCACAGATAGAAAAAAAAAAAAAAAGAAAATTACTGGACTTCTTCTATATTTCCACCACAGTTTCATTTTTCAAGTTATTTTCCATCTGTGTTTCACAATTTTCGTGCAAGAGGACATACATGAGATCTAAGATTAAACTGTTGTTATACAAATGCAATAGCACTGACTGTATGTTGAGACATTTCAATTATGTCCATTTCTAATCTGTGGTCTCTATTCAATTACATTTGTTTGTAAAAATAGCTTGTGAGAAAAAATAAAAAAATTGCAATTTGAATATTGCGGAATTTATAAAAAAGGCCATTTTAGTTGAAAAATGAAATGCTCTAATTTATTAGCACTTGCCATTTTAAGAAAAAAGACCCCGCAATGCTATGCGTTTAACCTCTGCAATGAGGTTAAATACATAGTATAATTAATGCTCAGGAGCAGCAGAGCACTGCTGGACCCGAGTGGAAACGGACGTTGTTGCAATCAGTAGCACTAGTTGCAGGACACTGCTGTGTAACTAGCTATCCTGATTGGATCAGCAGCAGTTTCTGCTTGCGACAAGCAGTGCTATGTGGGCCCTGAGTGGGACTTCTACTATGTGTTTAACCCATGAGTTAAACACATAGAGGTGCAGGGTTGCTAGTCTTAACATTACATGCTCTAACAAACTATAATTGTCCTTTAAGATTAGTACCTCTTGTTACAGCTTTGTGTTGCGAGATCCACTTCATTATAAAAAATAAAGCTGCATTTCTCGCAAACATTAATTTCTCTATACATAGAACAGATTCTATTCTCAAGTATACCGGCATCTGAAAAGCACCTTCAGAACAAAAAAACATAAACGGAAAAAGCCCTCCTTCTATAAAGCAGCGCATCTTAAGATATGCACAAAATAAAACCTGGAAATGATAAAAGAAAAATGATTGGAAAAAAAAGAGACAATCTCGTCAGTTTTGAAATAGTGAGACTCGACTGCAAGATGCAATTCTTCACATGGGCGACCTCATCTTTATTAATTCCTTATTCTTGAATCAGGTTTAAATTAAAACCCCCTTAACCATATCTCTAGATCACAGCTAGTCATATCCAGAGAGGCTACTTTACACTGACATGCGAACATTTTATAATTCCGAACATTTACTAAACTTGTTTTGCAGGTGTGTTTCCTAATTATCGCTGTCAGGCCTACTCCTATCATTTGCGGGGCCCAGGCCAAGACAAATTTGTGGGCCCCCTCAGCCCTATGCCCTTATTCCCCTCTCCCTGTTTGAGCCGCCCTGTGCCAACATCCAGTGTTGCTGGTATAAAGAATAGCACCTTCTGATAGCATAAACACTTCTTCATAAAATAAATACAGGATGCACCTTCTCATACCTTTACCCCTAACATTGAGGGCCCCCCGAATGCACGGGGCCCTGGGTGGGTGCTCCTCTTGCCCTGCCCAAAACCAATTCTCAATAAATAAAACATGATCTCTCCTGAATAGCATGGCCTTCAGCAGCCCAATGGGTGTTAGTGAATCTATCCCAATGTTTCAGTTTGTAGTTAAGAAACTCTAAAATCCCCAGAACGTGTCGATATATTCAAAACCCATATAGCCAGTGCTAACCCATAGATACAGTAAGATAAGGAATCTTTGCTACACCAGAATGTAGGGAAAATGAAAAGGACACAAAACACCAAAAATAAAATAATAGAAACTGTTATTATTGCATTTTTGTTTCTAAAGAAATAACTGTTTAACCCCACTACCAGTGCAGAGCTAAACAAGTCAGGAGCAGCGTTAGTGTATAACCACTTTTATGCAACAATTCACTACTCTAGCATAGTACAGATCAACTAACCGCCCCATATATTGCAGGATGCTCATGGGTAGGAGGGTTTGCTGCTGTTCCTCTTGCACCTCCCCTGGCAAGGGAAAATGTCCCGGTTTTCTAGGGACTACCCCAGCTCTGTCATAGCACACCCTAACTTTTTCACACCCTCATCCCCGCCCAGCATTCCATAGCTCCACCCATCAAACTCACAAACAAAATAGGGCACAGGGAGCTCCGTTCCTTTAAACAATTATTTTTTGTTGCAGTTGCATAAATACATTTATAAAAGGTTGTAGGGACTTGATGTCACAAGAGCCCCTTAGTCAGTAAAACACTTTAAAAATATAGAGTCACCTGGGTTTCTAATTTGCCGGCCAATCAGAAGTAGGATGTGGCTTTTAAATGTTGTTTTAGTTAGGCTTTTTTACATGAGCTGACATGTTTCAGCTACACATTGTAATGTCAGCCCATGTAAAAAAGTCTAACTAAAACAACATTTAAAATCTACATCCTACTTCTGATTGGCCGGCAAATTAGAAACCCAGGTGACTCTATATTTTTAAAGTAACACATAGTAACATTTTAACTATATATGTCTCAACTCATTCTTATTGAGGGAGCTTCTAAATCAACTTGCTAAATAAATCTTTTAACTGTCTGAAGGTCATACATTCTGTACTCAAACATAATATATTGTTACAACCTCATTTAATAATATTATATCACAAGATACATATAGTGAGATGTTCATACTACACAGGCAATAACAGCAATGGGGCATATACCAATAAATCATGCTACCTTCCCACTGCCGAATGTTAGATTTTACAATACAATACCATGATGACAATGGTAAAAGCTCATTGCCAGTAATTAATTAAATCATATGGAGAGTTTAACCCCATAGGTACTTGTGTTCTTAATCTAAAAATCCCGTACATCTTCTTACGATATAGAAGTTGAAATTGATCTCCCCCTCTCTTGTATGATCTATCCCCATAGTGTCCACTTGTTTATGACGCTCACACACAAACTTCTAGACCAAAGGTCTACAGCTTATACCTACAGTATTTGATGACAGGTGTTCATAGATTCAGGAATGGACTGCTCTAGTAGTGAGTCCCATGTACTGGAGTTTGCTTGATTCACACCAAAATAGATAAATAACAAATGTGGACCTGCAATTCAAACAGGCATTTACTTGAAAGCTTTCTCCAGTTACAAGGGACTCAAACATTGAGGCCACATTTACATACTCACAAGCCCTACACTGTTGATAACCACATCTATAAGTACCTTTAAAAGTAAGCCATGATGATAAATTGGCTGGTCTCGCTGATCTGAGCTGTGATGGAGATAGAATGGAGATAGAATGTTGCCTACTGATTTATTCCTCCTATAGGAGTACGTACAACCAGATCGAACAAGGTCAACCAGGTCATGTTCTGCTGCCAAGAGTTGAAAATGCTTACGTATCACATTATAAATTTCCTCGTACGTTGTATGAGTTATCAGTTACAAATGTCACCCCACTGAATAAACTTTTGAGGATCATCCGATCACTTTTTATTTCAATACCAAACACTCAATGTGGCACTGCCCACAAGATCCCTGTCCCAGAAACCTTCTAAGACATGTTTAAGACATGCATTAAAGCATTTTACTATTGATTATTTAGGTCCCTTATAACATAAAGCTAAAATATTCACCACTGAATAGGAGTTCAAATTACGCAATAAATATTTAATGTAACATTAAACTCAAAACATAATGCCCCATAAAATGCTAAATCAATAATGCTTAACAAATAAACTTTGCAGTGTACTTTATTGATTAATTTTCTCAGGTCTTTTTCTGTAATGCAGTTATGAAAATTGTCATTTGTCTCTTATTTCCTTAAGAGAAGCTGATGTGCATCCTGCATGATTTGTAAATGCTTTCCTGATTTCTAACAATGACCTTACAACATGCTATACAAATAGTACCTGATCAGTGCAGGAGCTCATTTATACCCAACACTAATTGCCCACATCAAAGGAGATAATGTATGTATATATATATATATATATATATATATATATATATATATATATATATATATATATATATATATATATATATATATATATATATATAATACACACAAGGCTTTTCAAAGAGTATGTCACTGTACTGCATAATAAGGTTAACAAAAAAAAAAGTTTTAAATGCTTAAAATGAATATAAAGTTTAATAAAAAAGTACCCGGTTTTTAAAAAGGGGCACTTTCATTCATTAAACTTTACATTTAAGCATTTTATTTACAATACTTACCTTTTTTCTTATGACAGTAGACCGGCGATATTCCGCTCGCAACTCCTGTTGTACTTAGCATATTGATGACGAATCCAACTTCCTCCAATCATTGCGTGGCCTCACAAGCTGGATGACTTGGGGTACATGCAATGATTAGAGGAAGCCAGATTCGTCATTGCTGTGCTAAGTACAACAGGAGCTGCGGGAGGAAGATCGCGAGTCTGCTGTCATAAGGAAAAAGGTAAGTATTTAAAAAAAAAAAAACAAATTTACGTCGCCAACATCACCACCACTATATTAAAGTTATTAACCCCTAAATCTAAGTCTAACCCTAACACCCCCTAACTTAAATATTATTTAAATAAATCTAAAGAAAATTACTATAATTAACTAAATTATTTCTATTTAAAACTAAATACTTACCTATAAAATAAACCCTAAGATAGCTACAATATAACTAATAGTTACATTGTAGCTAGCTTAGGGTTTATTTTTATTTTACAGGCAAGTTTGTATTTATTTTAACTAGGTAGAATAGTTATTAAATAGTTATTAACTATTTAATAACTACCTAGCTAAAATAAATACAAAAGTACCTGTAAAATAAAACCTAACCTAAGTTACACAAACACCTAACACTACACTACAATTAAATAAATTAACTAAATTAAATACAAATACCTAAATTAAATTAAATTAGCTAAAGTACAAAAAAAACAAAACACTAAATTACAGAAAATAATAAAATTTTTTACAGATATTTAAACTAATTACACCTAATCTAATAGCCCTATCAAAATAAAAAAGCCCACCCAAAATAAAAAAAACTAAACTAAACTACCAATAGCCCTTAAAAGGGACTTTTGTGGGGCATTGCCCCAAAGTAATCGACTCTTTTACCTGTAAAAAAAAATACAAACAACCCCCCCAACAGTAAAACCCACCACCCACACAACCAACCCCCCAAATAAAATACTATCTTAAAAAACCTAAGCTCCCCATTGCCCTGAAAAGGGCATTTGGATGGGCATTGCCCTTAAAAGGGCAGTTAGCTCTTTTGCAGGCCCAAACCCTAACCTAGAAATAAAACCCACCCAATACATCCTTAAAAAAACCTAACACTAACCCTCTGAAGATCGACTTACCGGGAGAAGTTTTCATCTAAGCAAGGCCGAAGTCCTCAACGAAGCCGGGAGAAGTCTTCATCCAAGCCGGGGCGAAGTGGTCCTCCAGACGGGCAGAAGTCTTCATCCAGACGGCATCTTCTATCTTCATCAATCCGGCGGAGAGTGGGTCCATCTTAAAGACATCCGACGCGGAGCATCCTCTTCATCCGACGACTAAAGACGAATGAAGGTACCTTTAAGTGATGTCATCCAAGATGGCGTCCCTTAGATTCCGATTGGCTGATAGAATTCTCTCAGCCAATCGGAATTAAGGTAGTAAAATCCTATTGGCTGATGCAATCAGCCAATAGGATTGAAGTTCAATCCTATTGGCTGATCCACCTATAACTATTAGTTATATTGTAGCTAGCTTAGGGTTTATTTTATTGTATTTAGTTTTAAATAGGAATAATTTAGTTAATTATAGTAATTTTCTTTAGATTTATTTAAATTATATTTAAGTTAGGGGGGTGTTAGGGTTAGGGTTAGACTTAGATTTAGGGGTTAATAACTTTAATATAGTTGCGGCGAAGTTGGGGGCAGCAGATTAGGGGTTAATAAATGTAGGTAGGTGGCGGAGATGTTAGGGACGGCAGATTAGGGGTTAATAATATTTAACTAATGTTTGTGATGTGGGAGTGCGGCGGTTTAGGGGTTAACATGTTTATTATAGTGGCGGCGACGTTGGGGCGGCAGATTAGGGGTTAATAAGTGTACCTTGTAATTACATGATTTTTTATGCAGTCCTGTAATAAACTGACATAATGGAAATAGTTTGATTATATTTCAATGCATGAACACCTTGTTTGCTGAAAAAGTTTATCAATAGCCGGACCCCACCCACTATTTGCTTTATTTGGCGGAACCAATCAGGACTTTCTACTTGGGTATACACAGCTAGCCACAGTCATTTTGTTAGCAAAATCTACATTGTTTTCAGTTCCTTATCTTATCACTCTGTTGAAGCAAATTAGTGACATATATGTGGCAGGGTTATGCTTGTGCAGTCTACTATGTGCATTCCAGTTCTCTGTCTTAATATTTAGACCTAAGTTAGAGGCTTTCCTCTATGAAAGTCTTTCTATTACACTCTTCCTTTTTTATAGATTTAAAAATGAGAATCATATTCCATGAACAACGTATTATTAACACACATATGCATTTCAGAAATAGCCACTTTCCAGATTATAGCAATTTTCCAAAGAAACTAATTAAAAAATGATATTTACATTTCATTTAGCCTGGTCTACATGACTACTACCAAGAACTCTTGCTGTTAGCAGAAAACCAATTGTTTTCTTTACGTTTGCTGAATATTCTGAATGTTAATACTTAAAGGGCCACTAAACCCAAAATCTTTCTTTCATGATTCAGATAGAACATACAAATTTAAACAACATTACAATTTACTTCTATTATTTATTTTGCTTCATTTTTGAGATATCCTTATTTGAAGAAAAAGCAATGCACATGGGTGAGCCAATCACATGAGACTTCTATGTGCAGCAACCAATCAGCAGCTACTGAGCATATCTAGATATGCTTTTCAGCAAAGAATATCAAGAGAATAAAACAAATTAGATAATAGAAGTAAATTAGAAAGATGTTTAAAAATGCATTCTCTTTCTAAATCATGAAAGAAAAAATGTGGGTATCATGGCCCTTTAAAGGGACAGTGAAGGCAAAATTAAACTTTAGTGATTCAGATAGAAACAACTTTCCAATTGACTTCTATTATCAAATTTGTCTTGTTCTCTTGATAGCCTTTGTTAGGAGTTTAAAGCTAGGTAAGCTGATAGGAGCTCATGAGCATGCACATGTCTATAGAAGTCTATGGCAGCAGTGTTTGTAACTATGTATATAATTTCTATAAACAATGTTGCAATCACTGCTGCCAGATGGCTTAAGACACGTGCATACTCCTGAGCTCCCCCAGGATTACTCTCTAACAAAAGATACCAAGAGAACGAAGTAAATGTGCTAATTTAAGTAAATTAATAAGTTGTTGTTTTTTTTTAAATGTGGTACTCTATCCAATCCATTTAATTGACTTTACTGTCCCTTTAACTGCGTAGGGTTATTTGTTTGATGAGGTTCTATAACTTGCATTTGACCATTGTTTACTTTTCACAGTTACACAATGAAATATAAGTAATTATTTTCCTATATAGTGAACGTTATGGTCTAGAGAATGGCATCCAACCCCTTTTCATGTACAGGGCCACATTCAATACTAATCTAAAAAGAATACATTGAATTTATATGTACGCAGCATTCAAATGAGCTATGCTCTGGCCTTCACAGGAGCCATTATCATGCTGTGGTTTGTATAAATGTCAGTATCTGTTGGCAATGTGGCACAATGTTGTACCCACATTCAGTAGCGGACCTACTCAACAGAGGGCCCTGGTGCAAGATGCCCCCCCCCGCAAAGGTAACAGTAAAAAGCAAAAGTAATAAAATACATTCTGCTCTGTATAATGATTTTGAGGATAGATGGATGGACCTGAGACTTGCACTAATAAAATACTCCCTGCCAGGGATAGGCAAGGTGTCCGTACACGGACACTGGTGTCCGTGACTGGCCCTTGCAGTGTCCGCCACCCATTTTGTGGTGGGGAGGGAGGAGCCAGATGTGTATTGTGCTACAATATGTGTCTATACAGGTCAAGCCAGATGTGTATTGTGCTACAATATGTGTCTATACAGACCAAGCCAGATGTGTATTGTGCTACAATATGTGTCTATTCAGGCCAAGCCAGATGTGTATTGTGCTACAATATGTGTCTATACAGGCCAAGCCAGATGTGTATTGTGCTACAATATGTGTCTATACAGGCCAAACCAGATGTGTATTGTGTTACAATATTTGTCTATACAGGCCAAGCCAGATGTGTATTGTGCTACAATATGTGTCTATACAGGCCAAGCCAGATGTGTATTGTGCTACAATTTGTGCCCATACAGCCCAAGCCAGATGTATATTGTGCTACAATATGTGTCTATACTGGCCAAGCCAGATGTGTATTGTTCTACAATATGCGCCCATACAGGCCAAGCCAGATGTGTATTGTGCTACAATATGCGTCCATACAGGCCAAGCCAGATGTGTATTGTGCTATAATATGTGCCCATACAGGCCAAGCCAGATGTGTATTGTGCTACAATATGCGCCCATACAGGCCAAGCTAGATGTGTATTGTGCTACAATATGCGCCCATACAGGCCAAGCCAGATGTGTATTGTGCTACAATATGTGTCTATACAGACTAAGCCAGATGTGTATTGTGCTACAGTATGCACCAATACAGGCCAAGCCAGATGTGTATTGTGCTACAATATGTGTCTATACAGACTAAGCCAGATGTGTATTGTGCTACAGTATGCACCAATACAGGCCAAGCCAGATGTGTATTGTGCTACAATATGTGCCCATACAGGCCAAGCCAGATGTGTATTGTGCTATAATATGTGCCCATACAGGCCAAGCCAGATGTGTATTGTGCTACAATATGTGCCCATACAGGCCAAGCCAGATGTGTATTGTGCTACAATATGTGCCCATACAGGCCAAGCCAGATGTGTATTGTGCTATAATATGTGCCCATACAGGCCAAGCCAGATGTGTATTGTGCTAAGAGACGTAAGTGCTATGTTTGTGTGGAAGCTGAGTAAAAACTTTTATCTTTGCTTATAAACATAAATGTTTGTATCGTTACAATCAAGTTTGCGTCTTTGCATGATAAGCTTATAATAGTGTTCAATATCCCATGAAATCTTGTAAAAGTTTGTATCTTTGTGCAAAACCTCAGAATTCTTATAACTTATCATTTATTTAATTATTTTACCACAAACTATTTTAGTCTGTAAAATAAATGTGAAATCGCTCCATTTGTGCTACAGTTATCTGTAACTGCTGATGAAAAATCAGTGTCATAAACACATGTAGATATCTTGTGTATTTTGCGTGTGCCGCTGTCTTGCCTCTATTTGCAGCTTTTCTTACATCAGCAACCAGATGCAGAACTTTTTTTTACAAGTACCTTATACAGGGAGTGCAGAATTATTAGGCAAATGAGTATTTTGACCACATCGTCCTCTTTATGCATGTTGTTTTACTCCAAGCTGTATAGGCTCGAAAGCCTACTACCAATTAAGCATATTAGGTGATGTGCATCTCTGTAATGAGAAGGGGTGTGGTCTAATCACATCAACACCCTATATCAGGTGTGCATAATTATTAGGCAACTTCCTTTCCTTTGGCAAAATGGGTCAAAAGAAGGACTTGACAGGCTCAGAAAAGTCAAAAATAGTGAGATATCTTGCAGAGGGATGCAGCACTCTTAAAATTGCAAAGCTTCTGAAGCGTGATCATCGAACAATCAAGCGTTTCATTCAAAATAGTCAACAGGGTCGAAAGAAGCGTGTGGAAAAACCAAGGCGCAAAATAACTGCCCATGAACTGAGAAAAGTCAAGCGTGCAGCTGCCAAGATGCCACTTGCCACCAGTTTGGCCATATTTCAGAGCTGCAACATCACTGGGAGTGCCCAAAAGCACAAGGTGTGCAATACTCAGAGACATGGCCAAGGTAAGAAAGGCTGAAAGACGACCACCACTGAACAAGACACACAAGCTGAAACGTCAAGACTGGGCCAAGAAATATCTCAAGACTGATTTTTCTAAGGTTTTATTGACTGATGAAATGAGAGTGAGTCTTGATGGGCCAGATGGATGGGCCCGTGGCTGGATTGGTAAAGGGCAGAGAGCTCCAGTCCGACTCAGACGCCAGCAAGGTGGAGGTGGAGTACTGGTTTGGGCTGGTATCATCAAAGATGAGCTTGTGGGGCCTTTTCGGGTTGAGGATGGAGTCAAGCTCATCTCCCAGTCCTACTGCCAGTTTCTGGAAGACACCTTCTTCAAGCAGTGGTACAGGAAGAAGTCTGCATCCTTCAAGAAAAACATGATTTTCATGCAGGACAATGCTCCATCACACGCGTCCAAGTACTCCACAGCGTGGCTGGCAAGAAAGGGTATAAAAGAAGAAAATCTAATGACATGGCCTCCTTGTTCACCTGATCTGAACCCCATTGAGAACCTGTGGTCCATCATCAAATGTGAGATTTACAAGGAGGGAAAACAGTACACCTCTCTGAACAGTGTCTGGGAGGCTGTGGTTGCTGCTGCATGCAATGTTGATGGTGAACAGATCAAAACACTGACAGAATCCATGGATGGCAGGCTTTTGAATGTCCTTGCAAAGAAAGGTGGCTATATTAGTCACTGATTTGTTTTTGTTTTGTTTTTGAATGTCAGAAATGTATATTTGTGAATGTTGAGATGTTATATTGGTTTCACTGGTAAAAATAAATAATTGAAATGGGTATATATTTGTTTTTTTGTTAAGTTGCCTAATAATTATGCACAGTAATAGTCACCTGCACACACAGATATCCCCCTAAAATAGCTATAACTAAAAACAAACTAAAAACTACTTCCAAAACTATTCAGCTTTAATATTAATGAGTTTTTTGGGTTCATTGAGAACATGGTTGTTGTTCAATAATAAAATTAATCCTCAAAAATACAACTTGCCTAATAATTCTGCACTCCCTGTAAGTGAGTAAGTTGCTTTTGAAACATTTCATTTAAGTATTGAGCCTCTACTCATCAGATTGATACTTAATATTTGTGTTGTTATGGATAGTAAGAGAATTGTATTAATAAATATTAATATATATTTTGCACAGGCTCTACCTACATTAACCTCTTCACAACATTAGGACGCGCCATTCCGTCCTAACAGTGCTGGGCTTTAACGCTGCTAGGATGGCATGGAAAGTCCTACCCTATATGGCGTCCTGCAGCTTCCCCCTTTGATAAAGGCAAGGATCGTCCTGGGGGTGTGTGCATAGCAGCGTAGGCAGGCCCCATGATCCAATACTGGACTTGAAATTTTGACTTGATTGCGTCAATAATCGCGTGATTTCATTTTTACTAATAGTGTTTATGTGAACACTATTGTACTGCCACAAATGGGTTAAAGGCATATGAAACAGTTTTCCTATCAGTTCAAAAAATAAATGTTAAATCACATAAAATGAAACAGATTTTGTTAAAAAAAAACAGCAAACAGCCTACTTGTTTTCTTGCAAAATGATGACTTAGAAATTCTCAGTGTAGCCACTGCCTCCAGGTAGATAAAGAAGTTGCCATCAAATTTAAGTTTTACTGCCACATCCTGTTGCATGATTTTTGCAGCAAAAGTCCTTTACTGAGCATGGGCAATAAAGAGAATAGAGCTAGTGCAAGTATCTCCTAGCAACCACTTAACATCGGAAGCTCCTCCTTTGGCCATTCTGTAGAAACCACAGCCCCATAGTGAGGCTGTGACATGAAGTAATTGACCCTGCACAAATTAAGTTATAAAAAAAGAAAGAAAAGGAAAAAATATTTTAAAATTCAGCATAAAACATATTACAATGATTTCTATTAAGTAAAACACACTGCTTAGTGCTTTTGTAATTACAACTATGAAACAGACTGTTTTATATAACAATAAGCAATCATTTGGAAAGCAGCTTCAGTGTGCTCAGCACTAACAGCAGTAATGTAATTTGCTAATAACCTAATAACATTGGGAATTGGTACTTATTTGCAGTCTGCACAAACTGTTAACATCTTGTACTCCAGCATTGTATAGGTACAATTCCCCAAATCTGGAATTCCAACATCCAAACTTTTAATTAATATTTCAAAATGTATTTTTTTTATCAAACATTACATTTTTCCCCAACTGTAAGTCACAATTGTCTCTGCATGTGTCTTTAGTTTGTTTTTTGTGCTCTAAAATGCAAACAATAGTCTATATTTATTATTATATTATCTTTCTGGTTACCGTACTGTACTATTTTTCTAAGGTTACTTTGTATACAAAAGTATTAATTTTTATATAAACTACCTTTAGGTTGCATTTACAAGCTGTATTATGACATGTAAATATTGCCTAAATGAAATAATATATTGTTGTTTACACTTGGTCCCATCCCCTCTTCAAACTGTCCCATTTGATGCAAATATTCTGAAATCTAAACCTTTTCCGGTCCCAAGCAGTTTGGATAAAGGGTTTTCTACCTGTACTAGCTATGGCCTAGATTTGGAGTTTGGCGGTAGTCGTGAAAACCAGCGTTAGAGGCTCCTAACGCTGGTTTTAGGCTACCGCCGGTATTTGGACTCATTCAAAAAAGGGTCTAACGCTCACTTTTCAGCCGCAACTTTTCCATACCGCAGATCCCCTTACGTCAATTGCGTATCCTATCTTTTCAATGGGATCTTTCTAACTCCGGTATTTAGAGTCGTGTCTGAAGTGAGCGTTAGAAATCTAACGACAAAACTCCAGCCGCAGAAAAAAGTCAGTAGTTAAGAGCTTTCTGGGCTAACGCCGGTTTATAAAGCTCTTAACTACTGTGGTCTAAAGTACACTAACACCCATAAACTACCTATGTACCCCTAAACCGAGGCCCCCCCACATCGCCGACACTCGATTAAATTTTTTTAACCCCTAATCTGCCGAACGCCACCTACGTTATACTTATGTACCCCTAATCTGCTGCCCCTAACACCGCCAACCCCTATATTATATTTATTAACCCCTAACCTGCCCCCCACAACGTCGCAGCCAGCTACCTACAATAATTAACATCTAATCTGCCGACCGCAAAGAGCCGCCACCTACATTATAGCTATGTACCCCTAATCTGCTGCCCCTAACACCGGCGACCCCTATATTATATTTATTAACCCCTAATCTGCCCCCCTCAACGTCACCTCCACCTGCCTACACTTATTAACCCCTAATCTGCCGAGCGGACCGCACCGCTACTATAATAAAGTTATTAACCCCTAATCCGCCTCACTAACCCTATAATAAATAGTATTAACCCCTAATCTGCCCTCCCTAACATCGCCGACACCTAACTTCAATTATTAACCCCTAATCTGCCGACTGGAGCTCACCGCTATTCTAATAAATGTATTAACCCCTAAAGCTAAGTCTAACCCTAACACTAACACCCCCCTAAATTAAATATAATTTTAATCTAACGAAATTAATTAACTCTTCTTAAATAAATTATTCCTATTTAAAGCTAAATACTTACCTGTAAAATAAATCCTAATATAGCTACAATATAAATTATAATTATATTATAGCTATTTTAGGATTTATATTTATTTTACAGGTAACTTTGTATTTATTTTAACCAGGTACAATAGCTATTAAATAGTTAAGAACTATTTAATAGCTAAAATAGTTAAAATAATTACAAATTTACCTGTAAAATAAATCCTAACCTAAGTTACAATTAAACCTAACACTACACTATCAATAAATAAATTAAATAAAATACCTATAATTATCTACAATTAAACCTAACACTACACTATCAATAAATAAATTAAATACAATTCCTACAAATAAATACAATGAAATAAACTAACTAAAGTACAAAAAATAAAAAAGAACTAAGTTACAAAAAATAAAAAAATATTTACAAACATTAGAAATATATTACAACAATTTTAAACTAATTACAACTACTCTAAGCCCCCTAATAAAATAACAAAGCCCCCCAAAATAAAAAAGTGCCCTACCCTATTCTAAATTACTAAAGTTCAAAGCTCTTTTACCTTACCAGCCCTGAACAGGGCCCTTTGCGGGGCATGCCCCAAGAAGTACAGCTCTTTTGCCTGTAAAAAAAAACATACAATACCCCCCCAACATTACAACCCACCACCCATATACCCCTAATCTAACCCAAACCCCCCTTAAATAAACCTAACACTAAGCCCCTGAAGATCTCCCTACCTTGAGTCGTCTTCACCCAGCCGAGCCAAATTCTTCATCCAAGCGGAGCAAGAAGAGGTCCTCCATCCGGTAGAAGTCTTCATCCAAGCGGGGCAGAAGAGGTCTTCCATCCGATTGAAGTCTTCATCCAAGCGGCATCTTCTATCGTCATCCATCCGGAGCGGAGCGGCAGCATCCTGAAGACCTCCGACGCGGAACATCCATCCTGGCCGACGACTGAACGACGAATGACGGTTCCTTTAAATGACGTCATCCAAGATGGCGTCCCTCGAATTCCGATTGGCTGATAGGATTCTATCAGCCAATCGGAATTAAGGTAGGAAAATTCTGATTGGCTGATGGAGTCAGCCAATCAGAATCAAGTTCAATCCGATTGGCTGATCCAATCAGCCAATCAGATTGAGCTAGCATTCTATTGGCTGTTCCGATCAGCCAATAGAATGCGAGCTCAATCTGATTGGCTGATTGGATCAGCCAATCGGATTGAACTTGATTCTGATTGGCTGACTCCATCAGCCAATCAGAATTTTCCTACCTTACTCCGATTGGCTGGATCTTGGATGACGTCATTTAAAGGAACCGTCATTCGTCGTTCAGTCGTCGGCCAGGATGAATGTTCCGCGTCGGAGGTCTTCAGGATGCTGCCGCTCCGCTCCGGATGGATGACGATAGAAGATGCCGCTTGGATGAAGACTTCAATCGGATGGAAGACCTCTTCTGCCACGCTTGGATGAAGACTACTACCGGATGGAGGACCTCTTCTTGCTCCGCTTGGATGAAGAATTTGGCTCGGCTGGGTGAAGACGACTCAAGGTAGGGAGATCTTCAGGGGCTTAGTGTTAGGTTTATTTAAAGGGGGGTTTGGGTTAGATTAGGGGTATGTGGGTGGTGGGTTGTAATGTTGGGGGGGGTATTGTATGTTTTTTTTACAGGCAAAAGAGCTGAACTTCTTGGGGCATGCCCCGCAAAGGGCCCTGTTCAGGGCTGGTAAGGTAAAAGAGCTTTGAACTTTAGTAATTTAGAATAGGGTAGGGTATTTTTTTATTTTGGGGGGCTTTGTTATTTTATTAGGGGGCTTAGAGTAGGTGTAATTAGTTTAAAATTGTTGTAATATATTTCTAATGGTTGTAAATATTTTTTTATTTTTTGTAACTTAGTTCTTTTTTATTTTTTGTACTTTAGTTAGTTTATTTCATTGTATTTATTTGTAGGAATTGTATTTAATTTATTTATTGATAGTGTAGTGTTAGGTTTAATTGTAACTTAGGTTAGGATTTATTTTACAGGTAAATTTGTAATTATTTTAACTATTTTAGCTATTAAATAGTTCTTAACTATTTAATAGCTATTGTACCTGGTTAAAATAAATACAAAGTTACCTGTAAAATAAATATAAATCCTAAAATAGCTATAATATAATTATAATTTATATTGTAGCTATATTAGGATTTATTTTACAGGTAAGTATTTAGCTTTAAATAGGAATAATTTATTTAAGAAGAGTTAATTAATTTCGTTAGATTAAAATTATATTTAATTTAGGGGGGTGTTAGTGTTAGGGTTAGACTTAGCTTTAGGGGTTAATACATTTATTAGAATAGCGGTGAGCTCCAGTCGGCAGATTAGGGGTTAATAATTGAAGTTAGGTGTCGACGATGTTAGGGAGGGCAGATTGGGGTTAATACTATTTATTATAGGGTTAGTGAGGCGGATTAGGGGTTAATAACTTTATAATAATAGCGGTGCGGTCCGCTCGGGAGATTAGGGGTTAATAAGTGTAGGCAGGTGGAGGCGACGTTGTGGTGGGCAGATTAGGGGTTAATAAATATAATATAGGGGTCGGCGGTGTTAGGGGCAGCAGATTAGGGGTACATAGGGATAATGTAAGTAGCGGCGGTTTACGGAGCGGCAGATTAGGGGTTAAAAATAATATACAGGGGTCAGCGATAGCGGGGGCGGCAGAATAGGGGTTAATAAGTGTAAGGTTAGGGGTGTTTAGACTCGGGGTACATGTTAGAGTGTTAGGTGCAGACATAGGAAGTGTTTCCCCATAGGAAACAATGGGGCTGCGTTAGGAGCTGAACGCGGCTTTTTTGCAGGTGTTAGGTTTTTTTTCAGCTCAAACAGCCCCATTGTGTCCTATGGGGGAATCGTGCACGAGCACGTTTTTGAGGCTGGCCGCGTCCGTAAGCAACTCTGGTATCGAGAGTTGAAGTTGCGTTAAATATGCTATACGCTTCTTTTTTGGAGCCTAACGCAGCCATTCTGTGGACTCTCAATACCAGAGTTATTTTAAAGGTGCGGCCAGAAAAAAGCCAGCGTTAGCAACGCGGGTCGTTACCGACAAAACTCTAAATCTAGCCGTATGGATGGGTGTTCAACAACAATACATGTTTCCATATTTGTTGCATTCATCTGAAAACGATAAAGAAACAGCTCATTATAGAAAAAAAAATAATTAAAAGGACATAAAACTAAGTTGTTTAAAACTGCATGTTCTTTCTAAATTGTGAAAGAAAAAAATTGGGTTTCATTTCTCTTTAACGAAAAGATGACAGAAAAAGTTTATACATGGTGATGAAAATTCGAAGTAGATTTTTAAATTGATCAGAAAAAAAAATCTACTGCTCATTTATAAATAAGAGTAAGTGCTTTTGTGTTGCCTTTTTAACACTTGCTGGTTATGCAAATCTACTGTAATGTTCCTTCAGCTGTGCATTTAACCCTTTTAGCAGAAAAACACCTGAACATCAACATTAAATGTTCTAACAAAATAACACTTTTTTGTGTTTAATGAATCATAGAACAAAATAAATCTTGTCTGTATGGTATATATATATATATATATATATATATATATATATATATATATATATATATATATATATATATACATATAGTATATTTATATTAACATAAATAGGTCATAGCAAGCTACTAAGAATATAATTTTTGCGTGTTTTTCTTGGTTCTTTGTCCAACATTGCAGCTAGCTTACATTACAAACTGAATTCAATTATAATCATAAAAAAAATCATTGTTATAGAACGTACATAAAAGGAAGTTCTCTCCCTAGAGAGAAAGCAGAATGAGGTGAAAGAGAATTTCTTTATACATCACACAATGAGAAG
>NC_069504.1:60377202-60414702 GCF_027579735.1 Bombina bombina | reverse complement strand
TCGCCTTAGTTATCAAAGGCTAGAGACCGGCAAAAGTAGAATTTTGTGACGTAAGCTTCGATCCGCCGGACTCAGTCCGACACAGATCGATTCTTACGTCACTCCAGATGTTTATCAAATGACTAGCAGGTACGCTCGGCACTTTTACGGCCCAGCGTACCTGGTTTTCAAACCGCCACCCCTGGCGGCGGATCCCATAGGAATCAATGGGAGTCTGACCATAGCGAAAGTACAAGTTCGCTGCTGACAGACATCCCATTGATTCCTATGGGAGATGTCTGCACCTAACACCCTAACATGTACCCCGAGTCTAAACACCCCTAATCTGTCCACCCTACACCGCCGCAACTAAATAAAGTTATTAGCCCCTAAACCGCCGCTCCTGGAGCCCACCGCAAGCTACTCTATACATATTAACCCCTAAACCGCCGCTCCCGGAGCCCACCGCAACTATAATAAATGTATTAACCCCTAAACCGCCGCTCCCTGAACCCGCCGCAACCTATATTAAATGTATTAACCCCTATCCTGCCCCCCTACACCGTCGCCACCTATATTAAATGTATTAACCCCTAATCTGCCCCCCCTACACCGTCGCCACCTATAATAAATTTATTAACCCCTAATCTGCCCCCCCTACACCGTCGCCACCTATAATAAATGTATTAACCCCTAATCTGCCCCCCTACACCGTCGCCACCTATAATAAATTTATTAACCCCTAATCTGCCCCCCCTACACCGTCGCCACCTATAATAAATGTATTAACCCCTAATCTGCCCCCCCTACACCGTCGCCACCTATAATAAATGTATTAACCCCTATCCTGCCCCCCACTACGCCGCCGCCACTGCAATCAAATTATTAACCCCTAAACCTAAGTCTAACCCTAACCCTAACGCCCCCCTAACTTAAATATTAATTAAATAAATCTAAATAATATTTTTATTATGAACTAAATTAATCCTATTTAAAACTAAATACTTACCTTTAAAATAAACCCTAATATAGCTACAATATAAATAATAATTATATTCTAGCTATCTTAGGATTTATTTTTATTTTACAGGTACCTTTCAATTTATTTTAACTAGGTACAATAGCTATTAAATAGTTATTAACTATTTAATAGCTTACCTAGCTAAAATAAACTGAAATTTACCTGTAAAATAAATCCTAACCTAAGTTATAATTACACCTAGCACTACACTATACTTTAATAAATTATTCCTATTTAAAACTAAATACTTACCTGTAAAATAAACCCTAATATAGCTACAATATAAATAATAATTATATTCTAGCTATCTTAGGATTTATATTTATTTTACAGGTAACTTTGTATTTATTTTAGCTAGGTAGAATAGTTATTAAATAGTTATTAACTATTTAATAACTACCTAGCTAAAAGAAATACAAAATTACCTGTAAAATAAATCCTAACCTAAGTTACAATTAAACCTAATACTACACTATCATTAAATTAATTAAATAAACTACCTACAAATAACTACAATTAAATACAATTACATAAACTAACTAAAGTACAAAAAATAAAAAAAGCTAAGTTACAAAAAATAAAAAAATAAGTTACAAACATTGTAAAAATATTACAACAATTTTAAGCTACTTACACCTAATCTAAGCCCCCTAATAAAATAACAAACCCCCCCAAAATAAAAAATGCCCTACCCTATTCTAAATTAAATAACGTTCAAAGCCATTTGTGGGGGCATGCCCCAAAAAGTTCAGCTCTTTTGCCTGTAAAAGAAAAATACAACCCCCCCCAACATTATAACCCACCACCCACATACCCCTAATCTAACCCAAACCCCCCTTACAAAAACCTAACACTAATCCCCTGAAGATCATCCTACCTTTAGTCGTCTTCACTCAGCCGAGCAGCGATGGAACCGAAGTGGACATCCGGAGCGGAAGAAGTTAATCCTCCAAGCGGCGCTGAAGACATCTTCCATCTGATGAAGTCATCATCCAGGCGGCGCTGAAGAAATCTTCCATCCGGGCGATGTCATCTTCCAAGAGGCGCTGAAGAGGTCTTCTATCCGGGCGATGTCATCTTCCAAGCCGGGTCTTGAATCTTCCTTCCGCCGACGCGGAACCTCCTTCTTCACCGACGGACTACGACGAATGAAGGCTCCTTTAAGGGACGTCATCCAAGATGGCGTCCCCTCAATTCCGATTGGCTGATAGGATTCTATCAGCCAATCCGAATTAAGGTAGGAAAAATCTGATTGGCTGATGGAATCAGCCAATCAGATTGAGCTCGCATTCTATTGGCTGATCGGAACAGCCAATAGAATGTGAGCTCAATCTGATTCCATCAGCCAATCAGATTTTTCCTATCTTAATTCCGATTGGCTGATAGAATCCTATTAGCCAATCGGAATTGAGGGGACGCCATCTTGGATGACGTCCCTTAAAGGAGCCTTCATTCGTCGTAGTCCGTCGGTGAAGAAGGAGGTTCCGCGTCGGCGGAAGGAAGATTCAAGACCCGGCTTGGAAGATGACATCGCCCGGATAGAAGACCTATTCAGCGCCTCTTGGAAGATGACATCGCCCGGATCGAAGACTTCTTCAGCACCGCCTGGATGATGACTTCATCGGATGGAAGATGTCTTCAGCGCCGCTTGGAAGATTAACTTCTTCCGCTCCGGATGTCCACTTCGGTTCCATCGCTGCTCGGCTGAGTGAAGACGACTCAAGGTAGGATGATCTTCAGGGGATTAGTGTTAGGTTTTTGTAAGGGGGTTTGGGTTAGATTAGGGGTATGTGGGTGGTGGGTTTTAATGTTGGGGGGGTTGTATTTTTCTTTTACAGGCAAAAGAGCTGAACTTTTTGGGGCATGCCCCCACAAATGGCCCTTTTAAGGGCTGGTAAGGTAAAAGAGCTTTGAACTTTATTTAATTTAGAATAGGGTAGGACATTTTTTTATTTTGGGGGGGTTTGTTATTTTATTAGGGGGCTTAGATTAGGTGTAAGTAGCTTAAAATTGTTGTAATATTTTTAAAATGTAACTTATTTTTTTATTTTTTGTAACTTAGCTTTTTTTATTTTTTGTACTTTAGTTAGTTTATGTAATTGTATTTAATTGTAGTTATTTGTATGTAGTTTATTTAATTAATTTAATGATAGTGTAGTATTAGGTTTAATTGTAACTTAGGTTAGAATTTATTTTACAGGTAATTTTGTATTTCTTTTAGCTAGGTAGTTATTAAATAGTTAATAACTATTTAATAACTATTCTAACTAGCTAAAAGAAATACAAAGTTACCTGTAAAATAAATATAAATCCTAAGATAGCTACAATATAATTATAATTTATATTGTAGCTATATTAGGGTTTATTTTACAGGTATTTAGTTTTAAATAGGAATAATTTATTAAAGTATAGTGTAGTGTTAGGTGTAATTATAACTTAGGTTAGGATTTATTTTACAGGTAAATTTCAGTTTATTTTAGCTAGGTAAGCTATTAAATAGTTAATAACTATTTAATAGCTATTGTACCTAGTTAAAATAAATTGAAAGATGCCTGTAAAATAAAAATAAATCCTAAGATAGCTAGAATATAATTATTATTTATATTGTAGCTATATTAGGGTTTATTTTAAAGGTAAGTATTTAGTTTTAAATATGATTAATTTAGTTAATAATAGAAATATTATTTAGATTTATTTAATTAATATTTAAGTTAGGGGGGCGTTAGGGTTAGACTTAGGTTTAGGGGTTAATAATTTTATTACAGTGGCGGCGGTGTAGTGGGGGGCCGTATAGGGGTTAATAAATTTATTATAGGTGACGACGGTGTAGGGGGGGCAGGATAGGGGTTAATAGGTTTAATATAGGTTGCGGCGGGTTCAGGGAGCGGCGGTTTAGGGGTTAAACTATTTATTTAGTTGCGGAGAGGTGCGGGATCAGCAGGATAGGGGTTAATAACTTTATTATAGAGGGCGACGGTGTAGGGGGGGGCAGGATAGGGGTTACTAGGTATAATGTAGGTGGCAGCGGTGTCCGGGAGCGGCGGTTTAGGGGTTAATACATTTATAAGAGTTGCGGCAGGGTCTAGGAGCGGCGGTTTAGGGGTTAGTAACTTTATTGAGTTGCGGGGGGCTCCGGGGGCGCCGGTATAGGGATAGAACAGTGTAGTTTAGTGTGGGTGCTTAGTGACAGGCTAGCAATAAAGCTGGGAAAAAGCCGAAGGGCAGCGAGATCGGATGAGTGATAACTCTCACAGTCCGCTGCTCATCGCCCTACGGCTTTTTGACAGCTTTTTTTGATAACTTAGGCGAACGTATTCAAGGTCCGCGGCGGCGAAGGTAGGCGAGCTTAGGCGGGCGTATTGGGCCGGCGAAGTCAGAAAAGTAGACGGCTTGATAACTACCCCCCAAAGTGCTATTAAACTTGAAATTAGAATTGAAGTTTATTATAATGGGCTTTCATTATTTTTTCCTTCACATTTTCCCTCTAATTTAACCCTGAAAATAATTTTTTTCCGCTGCCTACAGAGAAACTGTATTGCAGTCTTTAGAACGCAGAAGGTTAACCCTGAAACATTCTACAAAGTGATTGTGTAATCAGTGTAGGAGTATCAGGCAGCAGGGGTGACAGCAAATAACATTTATTCAAAAGTTATATAGACAAAAATAAGGCAACGTTTCGGGAGGTTATCCCTTAATCATGCCATGGTGGCATGATTAAGGGATAACCTCCCGAAACGTTGCCTTATTTTTGTCTATATAACTTTTGAATAAATGTTATTTGCTGTCACCCCTGCTGCCTGTTATTCATACTGTTTGGGGTCCTGGGTAGTGACCCTGGGGTGACGTGCATTACCTCTTTTGAGTGCTGGAATTTCCTTTGTTGATTTTAATCAGTGTAGGAGCTCATTTATATTTGGTTACTGCAAAGGAGATAAGATAAACATACTATATAAACTGTTTTAAAGGGTATATCCATGGACTGCAAAAAATTTGAAATATTGCTAACATAAAGACAGTTTAATGCTCATAGGCCATTTATTTTATATACACAATTATTTTACAATGCAATGATTAAGGGCCCCATTTATCAATCTGCAAAAGCAGCTTTTGGCCCCAGCGTTTTAGGCTAAAATCAGGCAGAATTAAATATTGTAATCCCTAACCGATTGGGATTATTGATGCTTGCATGCGATTGGAAATATATATAAATAATACTGCAATAGCGAACCTTACCCGTCTAGCCATTAATAAATGGGGCCATAACTTCCTACAAGGAGGCTGTGATCTCCACAGGAAAGTTTATCTAGCTTGATTTGACTGTTCAAAGCAAGGAGCACCAGGTACAAACTGAATTTTGGTAAAACTTCAACTTTATTCTTAAATATTAAAATGTTAATACATCAGGGGGTACAAACAACATGTAGTAGTGCAAACCCGTGATATCAGCTGATTCGGCTTTCCCTGTAGTCTTAGCTGAATTATATAACCGGATACCAACTTCTTATAGGTAGTAAAACAATTTAATTGGATAAAAACAATAATGAAGTGCACCAATCCAAACTCCTATAATAAACATCATTTAGTGAAAATGTATATATGTATATACGTTAACCTCACAAATTATTCACCCATTATTTTAATGCAACTATATACGTTCTCCAAACACATCATTTGAAATGTATTCCTTTCTAAATTTCAACTCTTTCCACATTAGTATCTGTGTCATTTCATTTTACGTCTCATTAAAGAAAAAAACAATAAAAGAGATCAATTGGAAATGGGTTATGCGCAAGCAATAGTGCAATTTATCAAAAGCCCCAATAACCATACTGTTTAAATTGATATAACTGTATACTAATTCTCACTTCTTTTTATGTTATAATGAAAAAATCTTTTTAATCTCCCCTTTAATACAACTAATATTATAAGAATTGTATCTCTATAGCTGGTGTTAGTGCACTGTTAGGTTGATATTCCTTTTTTATTCGATAATATCTAGAATATTCCTTTTGTAATTCGAATCCCTGTGTATCAAATTCCCAGTTATAACTCTGTATCATACAACACTGTATATCCTTTTTCACGTCATTTTCTCATATGTAGCACCTGTCAGAAGTGGTGAATGAATATACGGTTCTTGATGTGTGCAGCTAATACTGGATATGAAATATTCTGCACATTTGTACATGGGTATTATAGTATTAGATAACATATTTTAGCAATGCTATCATAAGTTGCAACTTGTCCCTAGAGAAGTACAGTATATACTGAGTTAAACCCATAAGCTACATCTTAGAGGTCGGTTTATCAATCTGCGGTGGACAGGGGCGTGCATAAGCGCCCCTGTCTGCCGCAGCTCACCTCTGCGGGCGGAATTCCCCATGTGGAATTCAGCATTGCACACGAGCGCTATTTTGCACTCGCGTGCAATGCCGCCCCTTGCCCGTGCACAGCCAATCATGCAGAGGCAGGAGCTGTCAATCTCCCTGGTCAGACGAGACCGGGGAGATTGAAATTTGCCACCTTAGAGGTGGTGAAAGGTTAGGAAAGCAGCAGTATGATGACTGCTGCTTGTTAAATACGACGTGCAGGTTCTCTTGTGAGAACAAGCAGTCGTAGGGGGTCGAAAGGTTTGCAAAGCCTTTGATAAATCGACCACTTAGTCTTCTTTAGCAACCAAGTGTTAACATTGTAGCCCTCTATGAAATCCCAAGGGGCTAAAGATTGCAGCCCTCTTTAACAGTCTGTAGTTTAGCATTGTAGCCCTCTTTAACAGATACATTGAGGAGTAACTAATTAACTGACTCACTGTCATCTATATATGTATGTGGAACACTACAGTAGCTTTAATTCTTTTGTATAAACTTCTGGAACAACAATATTATGTTCCATTGTTGGCTGATGAGTCAGCTACGTATATGCTGAATATATTGACAAATAACTGACTCTCTACCGTCCACATATTTATTTGGAATTTAAAGTTAGCACATTTCAACTGCAGGAACCTCTATAACATATACTATATCACCTATATATATATTGTTACTAGATATATAAGGTCCTTTTATGCCTACTCTAGTTCCTTTCCTGAGACAATAGCAGAACCCGTATGTGAAATAGGTGGGTAGTTTGTTATTTTACTACCCTGTAACAATTGCATTATATATTCCCTTAACCTTACTGTCTTGGTGGCACAAATTTTGTTTCTGGTCATTTAGTTTTTAAAAGTTTACTTATTTATAATGTACTTAATAAAGTTTGTTTTTTTATCCGCCGTGCGTTCCTATTTGACAGGGACTTCACTTGTTGCAATATAGTATATGTGTACAAGTACAGGTCATTTTATTATCTGCTTTGCTCTCTACTTAGAAGCAAATCAGATATTTGTGGAACCTATGGTGAGGAGTGCTAATCTGTATACACTTTTATAGTTGTTTTTTCCACTATTTATTCTCTGTCACAGTCTGTAGGTTAGCATTGTAGAACGCTTTAATAGTCTGTAGGTTAGCATTGTAGCCCTCTTTAACAGTCTGTAGGTTAGCATTGTAGCCCTCTTTAACAGTCTGTAGGTTAGCATTGTAGCCCTCTTTAACAGTCTGTAGGTTAGCATTGTAGCCCTCTTTAACAGTCTGTAGGTTAGCATTGTAGCCCTCTTTAACAGTCTGTAGGTTAGCATTGTAGCCCTCTTTAACAGTCTGTAGGTTAGCATTGTAGCCCTCTTTAACAGTCTGTAGGTTAGCATTGTAGCCCTCTTTAACAGTCTGTAGGTTAGCATTGTAGCCCTCTTTAACAGTCTGTAAGTTAGCATTGTAGCCCTCTTTAACAGTCTGTAGGTTAGCATTGTAGCCCTCTTTAACAGTCTGTAGGTTAGCATTGTAGCCCTCTTTAACAGTCTGTAGGTTAGCATTGTAGCCCTCTTTAACAGTCTGTAGGTTAGCATTGTAGCCCTCTTTAACAGTCTGTAAGTTAGCATTGTAGCCCTCTTTAACAGTCTGTAGGTTAGCATTGTAGCCCTCTTTAACAGTCTGTAGGTTAGCATTGTAGCCCTCTTTAACAGTCTGTAGGTTAGCATTGTAGCCCTCTTTAACAGTCTGTAGGTTAGCATTGTAGCCCTCTTTAACAGTCTGTAGGTTAGCATTGTAGCCCTCTTTAACAGTCTGTAAGTTAGCATTGTAGCCCTCTTTAACAGTCTGTAGGTTAGCATTGTAGCTCTCTTTAACAGTCTGTAGGTTAGCATTGTAGCCCTCTTTAACAGTCTGTAAGTTAGCATTGTAGCCCTCTTTAACTGTCTGTAGGTTAGCATTGTAGCCCTCTTTAACAGTCTGTAAGTTAGCATTGTAGCCCTCTTTAACAGTCTGTAGGTTTGTATTGTAGCCCTCTTTAATAGTCTGTAGGTTAGCATTGTAGCCCTCTTTAACAGTCTGTAGGTTAGCATTGTAGCCCTCTTTAACAGTCTGTAGGTTAGCATTGTAGCCCTCTTTACCAGTCTGTAGGTTAATATTGTAGCCCTCTTTAACAGTCTGTAGGTTAGCATTTTAGCCCTCTTTAACAGTCTGTAGGTTAATATTGTAGCCCTCTTTAACAGTCTGTAGGTAAGCATTGTAGCCCTCTTTAACAGTCTGTAGGTTAGCATTGTAGCCCTCTTTAACAGTCTGTAGGTTAGCATTGTAATCCTCTTTAACAGTCTGTAGGTTAGCATTGTAGCCCTCTTTAACAGTCTGTAGGTTAGTATTGTAGCCCTCTTTAACAGTCTGTAGGTTAGCATTGTAGCCCTCTTTAACAGTCTGTAGGTTAGCATTGTAGCCCTCTTTAACAGTCTGTAGGTTAGCATTGTAATCCTCTTTAACAGTCTGTAGGTTAGCATTGTAGCCCTCTTTAACAGTCTGTAGGTTAGCATTGTAGCCCTCTTTAACAGTCTGTAGGTTAGCATTGTAGCCCTCTTTAACAGTCTGTAGGTTAGTATTGTAGCCCTCTTTAACAGTCTTTTGGTTAGCATTGTAGCCCTCTTTAACAGTCTGTAGGTTAGCATTGTAGCCCTCTTTAACAGTCTGTAGGTTAGTATTGTAGCCCTCTTTAACAGTCTTTTGGTTAGCATTGTAGCCCTCTTTAACAGTCTGTAGGTTAGTATTGTAGCCCTCTTTAACAGTCTGTAGGTTAGCATTGTAGCCCTCTTTAACAGTCTTTTGGTTAGCATTGTAACCCTCTTTAACAGTCTGTAGGTTAGTATTGTAGCCCTCTTTAACAGTCTGTAGGTTAGCATTGTAGCCCTCTTTAACAGTCTGTAGGTTAGCATTGTAGCCCTCTTTAACAGTCTGTAGGTTAGCATTGTAGCCCTCTTTAACAGTCTGTAAGTTAGCATTGTAGCCCTCTTTAACAGTCTGTAGGTTAGCATTGTAGCCCTCTTTAACAGTCTGTAAGTTAGCATTGTAGCCCTCTTTAACAGTCTGTAGGTTAGCATTGTAGCCCTCTTTAACAGTCTGTAGGTTAGCATTGTAGCCCTCTTTAACAGTCTGTAGGTTAGCATTGTAGCCCTATTTACCAGTCTGTAGGTTATCATTGTAGCTCTCTTTAACAGTCTTTTGGTTAGCATTGTAGCCCTCTTTAACAGTCTTTTGGTTAGCATTGTAGCCCTCTTTAACAGTCTTTTGGTTAGCATTGTAGCCCTCTTTAACAGTCTGTAGGTTAGCATTGCAGTCCTCTTTAACAGTCTGTAGGTTAGCATTGTAACCCTCTTTAACAGTCTGTAGGTTAGCATTGTAGCCCTCTTTAACAGTCTGTAGGTTAGCATTGTAGCCCTCTTTAACAGTCTGTAGGTTAGCATTGTAGCCCTCTTTAACAGTCTGTAGGTTAGCATTGTAGCCCTCTTTAACAGTCTGTAGGTTAGCATTGTAGTCCTCTTTAACAGTCTGTAGGTTAGTATTGTAGCCCTCTTTAACAGTCTGTAAGTTAGCATTGTAGCCCTCTTTAACAGTCTGTAGGTTAGCATTGTAGCCCTCTTTAACAGTCTGTAGGTTAGCATTGTAGCCCTCTTTAACAGTCTGTAGGTTAGCATTGTAGCCCTCTTTAACAGTCTGTAGGTTAGCATTGTAGCCCTCTTTAACAGTCTGTAGGTTAGCATTGTAGCCCTCTTTAACAGTCTGTAAGTTAGCATTGTAGCCCTCTTTAACAGTCTGTAGGTTAGCATTGTAGCCCTCTTTAACAGTCTGTAGGTTAGCATTGTAGTCCTCTTTAACAGTCTGTAGGTTAGCATTGCAGTCCTCTTTAACAGTCTGTAGGTTAGCATTGTAGTCCTCTTTAACAGTCTGTAGGTTAGCATTGCAAGCCTTTTTGGGAGCACAAGTAGTTAAATATTGCAGCCATATTTCTCAGAATGTGTTTAAAGGTATAGGAAGTCTAAATTAAACTTGCATGGTTCAGATAGAGCATGCCATTTTAAGGCACTTTTAAATTTGCTTCTATATTCAAATGTGCTTTGTTCTCTTTGCATCCCTTGCTGAAAAAGAATATGCACATACCCTACACTAAAGGGAGATAGCTGCTAATTGGATTCTGCACACATTTGTCTCTTGTGATTGGCTAGCTCGATGTGTTTATGTAGTTGCCACTAGTGCAAGCTAAATTTGATAACAAAAGTAAATTGAAAGGTTGTTTAAAATTGTTTGTATTATCCAAATCATGAAATAAAATTTTGGGGTTTCCTGTCCCTTTAAGGATTTTGAAATAAATATATATTCTAAAAATATAATAGAATAATGTGTGAAAAGATGCTAGAAAAGTATTGTTGGATGGACTGGAAAACATCCCCCAGAAAATCAATGTAAATTACTAGCAGATTTTATTATATGTGAAGCCACTTGAAAAACAATTCAAAACTGTGGTTTCTAATGAACTAGGATACCCCACACTAAGTTTTCAAATGGTGTGCTCTGCAGTATCACAACTTTGTTCTTAAAAGCCGTGACTGCTCCCCATATGCCTCCTCCAACTGTGATCGGCCCCTTTTTGCCCACCATTATTTTGCTCAGGTTCCCTACAGGTCTACCCTGGTCATGGAGCTGCAATACTTCCTGAGCAGAGTTTTATCTGTGCGTAGTCCCTTTGTGGTGGTTAAACACATAGACCCACATTACAAGTAGCGAGCAGATATGTTAGCACCATTGTGTGTTAGTTCATGTCAGATAATAATAACTCTATGGGGCCGATTTAACAAGGGCCGAATGGCCCCTGATCCCCCTGTTTCCGCGTATGCCTTCAGGCTTGCGGGAAACAGCAGTTAAGAAGCAGCGGCCTTAAGACCGCTGCTCCTTAAGTAGTCTGCCGAGGCTGCAGACATCAATCAGCCCAATCATGTTGATTGACACCCCCTGCTAGTGGCCGATTGGCCGTGAATCTGCAGGGGGCGGCATTGCACAAGCAGTTCACCCTAACTGCTTGTGCAATGATAAATGCGGACAGCATACGCTGTCGGCATTCAGCGATGCCGGACGGACATGATCCGCTACAGCGGATCATGTCCGTCCAACTGTTGATAAATCGGCCCCTTAGCCTCATTTCTTCAGTTCTTCATTTAATTCTGTGCTACACTATTTCAGTGAAGCTTAAAGGGGCATGAACCCCCAAATTGTTCTTTCGTGATTCAGAAATATTTTGAACAGCTTTAAAATGTATTCTGTCATTACATTTGCTTTAGTCTTTTGTTTAGTTTTTTATTTATTTAAGGACTACTAGCTGAACACATCAGGTGAGCCAATGTCAGGAAGCACATATGTGTATCTACCAATCAGCAGCTAGATCTCAGTAGTGCATTGCTGCTTCTGAGCCTACCTATGTATGCTTTTTAACAAAGGATACCAAGAGAACAAAGCAAATAAGATAATAAAAGTAAATTGGAAAGTTGTTTAAAACTGCATGTCCTGTCTGATCTGTGAAAGATTCATTTTTAACTTTACGGTCCCTTTAAGCAGAAAACATCGGCCTCATAAAGGGCTAAATCTTAAAGTGCTATTTTTGATTGATCATGAGTGCAACACTTAAAGGGGCATTAAACCCCCCAAAAATTCTTTCATTATTCAGATAGAGAATACGATTTTAAACAACATTCCAATTTACTTTCATTATCTAATTTTCTTTATTCTTTAGATGTCCTTTGTTTAACAAATAGCAATGCACATGGGTGAGCCAATCACACGAGGCATCTGTGTGCAGCCACCAATCAGCAGCTTCTGAGCCTATCTAGATATGCTTTTCCGCAAAGAATATCAAGAGAATTATGCAAATTAGATAATAGAAATAAATTAGAAAGGTGTTTAAAATTGCTTGCTCTTTCTAAATCTTGAAAGAAAGAATTTGATTTTATTGTCCCTTTAACCCGCCATTTAAAGGGACATGAAACCCAACATTTTTCTTTCATGATTCTGATAGAGAATACACTTTTAAACAACTTTCCAATTTACTTCTGTTGTCTAATTTGCTTCATTCTATTGGCATCCTGTGTTGAAGAAGCAGCAGTGCACTACTGGGAGCTAGTTAACACACAGGGTGAGCCAATAACATAAAGCATAAATGTGCAGCCACCAATCAGCAGCTCCTGAGAATACCTAGGTATCCTTTTCAACAAAGAATATTAATAGAACAAAACAAATGAGATAATAGAAGTAAACTGGAAAATTATTTAAAATCACAAGCTCTATCTAAATATGGTAAGAACAAAATTGAGTTTCATGTCCCTTTAATATGAGCACAGTGAGCATCAGTCATGAAAAATATAGGTTGTGCTAAAAACGTTTTGGCCACATTTTTAACCCTATACTTGTAATACCAGATTGTGCTTTATTTGTTGCACAAGAGCGAACACAAGATAATGCACCCTGCGCTATTGCTCTTTATAGTAAGTTAGGTTCAGTAAAGTTGAAATCTTAACATCATAAAAAAGGAAATAGCATTGCAATAGAATCCATGACAAATAAATTAAAATAAAGGCTCTCTGCCTTTGTTGTGAACCACAAAAAAACCTCAATTCACTGCAAATAATTTTCCTGGTTTGCAGAGCCCTAGAGAAATCTAGCTGAATTGGATAATTGTTTCAGTTCCTTTCACAATAAACATGGGGGTGGTTTGATTAAATTAAATTGTATTGCCGTGAATAATAATAATAAAATAATAAATTAAAAAAAAACAATAAAACGGAACCAAGAAAATGTGCTGTGATCTACAACAACTTTCTGGAAAATTCTCATAGGAATTTGCAGATTTAAATATTAATAGGGCTGTGTGCGCCTCTACAATTATGTAGCTATTTTAGGCAGACAAATTAGATGTTGACATTCTTAGTGTTTTTCTCGCGTTTTGGGTTTGAATGATTGTTTTGCCTAAGATTTAAAAAAAAGACAGCTCAGTAGCTGTGCATTGGCATAACAATGACGTTGAGGTTTAGCCTGAGCCCTACGAACATTTTCATAAATGCGTAGTGTTGTCCTGCTCTTAAAGGGACAGTATGCACCAATTTTCATATAACTGCATGCAATGGACACAATTATAAAGAAGAATATGCACAGATTCTAATATAAAAATCCAGTATAAAACCTTTTAAAAACTTCCTTAGAAGCTCCCAGATTAGTACTGTAGACATGGTTAGTCTGGGACACCTAGTTAAAGGGGCTGGAAAAGTCAGGATGAGCAGACACTCCCCCCATCCCCGCAAATGAAAAGACCCATTATACAGTCGGAAAATCAGCACAATGTTATTTAAAAATAAGCAAAACTATACATTGGTTACAAAAAATACTCCCAGATAGGCTATATAAATGGATCATCAACAAAAGATTTTTGCAAAGAAAAATCTAGTGTACAATGTCCCTTTAATGACAAATGAAATCTATTTTTTTTCTTTTATGAGTCAGATTCTCATGTATATGTTTGTTAAACATAAATGATACTGTGATTTATCAATATCAGAGAATAGCCTATACTCTCTACAGCATGGACAATAGTACTGATACCTATGAGTACCTGGGCTTATCTCGACCACGAAACAAAACATTACAAATCTGACAAAAGTATTTGAAGAGTAAGGAATTTCCATAAACTCTACAAATGCTAATAACCTGGGTTGGTTGGTACACCCACTGTAATGCCAGACTGTAATAAAAAATATTCTGGTCTTGACTCACTTGCTGATAACTAGTGCTGGTTTGTACACCCATGGACATGAAACGTCTTATAATTAGAACTTTACTCATAAAGTAATACCAGTACAGTGTGAACATTTTCTGAATACATTAACTTACTTGCTGCAATTGGCTTTCAAAGGTCAACTGCTCCCAAGGAGCCTATCTGTTGTTTTTTTCCTGTAGTGGTGATAGCAAAATTTGCGTTGTTTTGCAGTACCCTTTTTTTTATCTCCTCTGCTGAGGCAAGTTAGGTACAGATATAATTGAGCTTGAATAATGATAAGACAAAAAATGGCTTGGGAAGTCTAGAATCTGCATACAAAGAGAGAAGCGCTCTACCAGGAACGAACAACAGCTCAGTGGCTTGTTCTATGGCGATTTACCACCCGGAAGCAGCCTCTTTTAGACCAGTGTGCTTTTCACAGAATAAAACTTTCCTGAAGTATATCAGTCTGATCCCGCCAAGTAAGGTCAGTCCAGCCCCAAAATACCAGGCAATTCTCCTCTGAACAAGGAACATGACAACCCCAGACGATCGTTTCGGCCTCCTATGGGCCTCGTCAGTGAGGTGCAGCCACATTCCTCTAAGCACACTGGGCAAGGAGTCCACGTCTGGTTTCCCCCATCACCCATAGGGAGACTTCCCCAGGGTCATAATAATTTGCATACAAAGAGAGAAGCGCTCTACCAGGAACGAACAACAGCTCAGTGGCTTTTTCTATGGCGATTTACCACCCGGAAGCAGCCTCTTTTAGACCAGTGTGCTTTTCACAGAAGAAAACTTTCCTGAAGTATATCAGTCTGATCCCGCCAAGTAAGGTCAGTCCAGCCCCGAAATACCAGGCAATTCTCCTCTGAACAAGGAACATGACAACCCCAGACGATCGTTTCGGCCTCCTATGGGCCTTGTCAGTGAGGTGCAGCCACATTCCTCTAAGCACACTGGGCAAGGAGTCCACGTCTGGTTTCCCCCATCACCCATAGGGAGACTTCCCCAGGGTCATAATAATTTGCATACAAAGAGAGAAGCGCTCTACCAGGAACGAACAACAGCTCAGTGGCTTGTTCTATGGCGATTTACCACCCGGAAGCAGCCTCTTTTAGACCAGTGTGCTTTTCACAGAAGAAAACTTTCCTGAAGTATATCAGTCTGATCCCGCCAAGTAAGGTCAGTCCAGCTCCGAAATACCAGGCAATTCTCCTCTGAACAAGGAACATGACAACCCCAGACGATCGTTTCGGCCTCCTATGGGCCTCGTCAGTGAGGTGCAGCCACATTCCTCTAAGCACACTGGGCAAGGAGTCCACGTCTGGTTTCCCCCATCACCCATAGGGAGACTTCCCCAGGGTCATAATAATTTGCATACAAAGAGAGAAGCGCTCTACCAGGAACGAACAACAGCTCAGTGGCTTGTTCTATGGCGATTTACCACCCGGAAGCAGCCTCTTTTAGACCAGTGTGCTTTTCACAGAAGAAAACTTTCCTGAAGTATATCAGTCTGATCCCGCCAAGTAAGGTCAGTCCAGCCCCGAAATACCAGGCAATTCTCCTCTGAACAAGGAACATGACAACCCCAGACGATCGTTTCGGCCTCCTATGGGCCTCGTCAGTGAGGTGCAGCCACATTCCTCTAAGCACACTGGGCAAGGAGTCCACGTCTGGTTTCCCCCATCACCCATAGGGAGACTTCCCCAGGGTCATAATAATTTGCATACAAAGAGAGAAGCGCTCTACCAGGAACGAACAACAGCTCAGTGGCTTGTTCTATGGCGATTTACCACCCGGAAGCAGCCTCTTTTAGACCAGTGTGCTTTTCACAGAAGAAAACTTTCCTGAAGTATATCAGTCTGATCCCGCCAAGTAAGGTCAGTCCAGCCCCGAAATACCAGGCAATTCTCCTCTGAACAAGGAACATGACAACCCCAGACGATCGTTTCGGCCTCCTATGGGCCTCGTCAGTGAGGTGCAGCCACATTCCTCTAAGCACACTGGGCAAGGAGTCCACGTCTGGTTTCCCCCATCACCCATAGGGAGACTTCCCCAGGGTCATAATAATTTGCATACAAAGAGAGAAGCGCTCTACCAGGAACGAACAACAGCTCAGTGGCTTGTTCTATAGCGATTTACCACCCGGAAGCAGCCTCTTTTAGACCAGTGTGCTTTTCACAGAAGAAAACTTTCCTGAAGTATATCAGTCTGATCCCGCCAAGTAAGGTCAGTCCAGCCCCGAAATACCAGGCAATTCTCCTCTGAACAAGGAACATGACAACCCCAGACGATCGTTTCGGCCTCCTATGGGCCTCGTCAGTGAGGTGCAGCCACATTCCTCTAAGCACACTGGGCAAGGAGTCCACGTCTGGTTTCCCCCATCACCCATAGGGAGACTTCCCCAGGGTCATAATAATTTGCATACAAAGAGAGAAGCGCTCTACCAGGAACGAACAACAGCTCAGTGGCTTGTTCTATGGCGATTTACCACCCGGAAGCAGCCTCTTTTAGACCAGTGTGCTTTTCACAGAATAAAACTTTCCTGAAGTATATCAGTCTGATCCCGCCAAGTAAGGTCAGTCCAGCCCCGAAATACCAGGCAATTCTCCTCTGAACAAGGAACATGACAACCCCAGACGATCGTTTCGGCCTCCTATGGGCCTCGTCAGTGAGGTGCAGCCACATTCCTCTAAGCACACTGGGCAAGGAGTCCACGTCTGGTTTCCCCCATCACCCATAGGGATACTTCCCCAGGGTCATAATAATTTGCATACAAAGAGAGAAGCGCTCTACCAGGAACGAACAACAGCTCAGTGGCTTGTTCTATGGCGATTTACCACCCGGAAGCAGCCTCTTTTAGACCAGTGTGCTTTTCACAGAAGAAAACTTTCCTGAAGTATATCAGTCTGATCCCGCCAAGTAAGGTCAGTCCAGCCCCGAAATACCAGGCAATTCTCCTCTGAACAAGGGACATGACAACCCCAGACGATCGTTTCGGCCTCCTATGGGCCTCGTCAGTGAGGTGCAGCCACATTCCTCTAAGCACACTGGGCAAGGAGTCCACGTCTGGTTTCCCCCATCACCCATAGGGAGACTTCCCCAGGGTCATAATAATTTGCATACAAAGAGAGAAGCGCTCTACCAGGAACGAACAACAGCTCAGTGGCTTGTTCTATGGCGATTTACCACCCGGAAGCAGCCTCTTTTAGACCAGTGTGCTTTTCACAGAAGAAAACTTTCCTGAAGTATATCAGTCTGATCCCGCCAAGTAAGGTCAGTCCAGCCCCGAAATACCAGGCAATTCTCCTCTGAACAAGGAACATGACAACCCCAGACGATCGTTTCGGCCTCCTATGGGCCTCGTCAGTGAGGTGCAGCCACATTCCTCTAAGCACACTGGGCAAGGAGTCCACGTCTGGTTTCCCCCATCACCCATAGGGAGACTTCCCCAGGGTCATAATAATTTGCATACAAAGAGAGAAGCGCTCTACCAGGAACGAACAACAGCTCAGTGGCTTGTTCTATGGCGATTTACCACCCGGAAGCAGCCTCTTTTAGACCAGTGTGCTTTTCACAGAAGAAAACTTTCCTGAAGTATATCAGTCTGATCCCGCCAAGTAAGGTCAGTCCAGCCCCGAAATACCAGGCAATTCTCCTCTGAACAAGGAACATGACAACCCCAGACGATCGTTTCGGCCTCCTATGGGCCTCGTCAGTGAGGTGCAGCCACATTCCTCTAAGCACACTGGGCAAGGAGTCCACGTCTGGTTTCCCCCATCACCCATAGGGAGACTTCCCCAGGGTCATAATAATTTGCATACAAAGAGAGAAGCGCTCTACCAGGAACGAACAACAGCTCAGTGGCTTTTTCTATGGCGATTTACCACCCGGAAGCAGCCTCTTTTAGACCAGTGTGCTTTTCACAGAAGAAAACTTTCCTGAAGTATATCAGTCTGATCCCGCCAAGTAAGGTCAGTCCAGCCCCGAAATACCAGGCAATTCTCCTCTGAACAAGGAACATGACAACCCCAGACGATCGTTTCGGCCTCCTATGGGCCTCGTCAGTGAGGTGCAGCCACATTCCTCTAAGCACACTGGGCAAGGAGTCCACGTCTGGTTTCCCCCATCACCCATAGGGAGACTTCCCCAGGGTCATAATAATTTGCATACAAAGAGAGAAGCGCTCTACCAGGAACGAACAACAGCTCAGTGGCTTGTTCTATGGCGATTTACCACCCGGAAGCAGCCTCTTTTAGACCAGTGTGCTTTTCACAGAAGAAAACTTTCCTGAAGTATATCAGTCTGATCCCGCCAAGTAAGGTCAGTCCAGCCCCGAAATACCAGGCAATTCTCCTCTGAACAAGGAACATGACAACCCCAGACGATCGTTTCGGCCTCCTATGGGCCTCGTCAGTGAGGTGCAGCCACATTCCTCTAAGCACACTGGGCAAGGAGTCCACGTCTGGTTTCCCCCATCACCCATAGGGAGACTTCCCCAGGGTCATAATAATTTGCATACAAAGAGAGAAGCGCTCTACCAGGAACGAACAACAGCTCAGTGGCTTGTTCTATGGCGATTTACCACCCGGAAGCAGCCTCTTTTAGACCAGTGTGCTTTTCACAGAAGAAAACTTTCCTGAAGTATATCAGTCTGATCCCGCCAAGTAAGGTCAGTCCAGCCCTGAAATACCAGGCAATTCTCCTCTGAACAAGGAACATGACAACCCCAGACGATCGTTTCGGCCTCCTATGGGCCTCGTCAGTGAGGTGCAGCCACATTCCTCTAAGCACACTGGGCAAGGAGTCCACGTCTGGTTTCCCCCATCACCCATAGGGAGACTTACCCAGGGTCATAATAATTTGCATACAAAGAGAGAAGCGCTCTACCAGGAACGAACAACAGCTCAGTGGCTTGTTCTATGGCGATTTACCACCCGGAAGCAGCCTCTTTTAGACCAGTGTGCTTTTCACAGAAGAAAACTTTCCTGAAGTATATCAGTCTGATCCCGCCAAGTAAGGTCAGTCCAGCCCCGAAATACCAGGCAATTCTCCTCTGAACAAGGAACATGACAACCCCAGACGATCGTTTCGGCCTCCTATGGGCCTCGTCAGTGAGGTGCAGCCACATTCCTCTAAGCACACTGGGCAAGGAGTCCACGTCTGGTTTCCCCCATCACCCATAGGGAGACTTCCCCAGGGTCATAATAATTTGCATACAAAGAGAGAAGCGCTCTACCAGGAACGAACAACAGCTCAGTGGCTTGTTCTATGGGATTTACCACCCGGAAGCAGCCTCTTTTAGACCAGTGTGCTTTTCACAGAAGAAAACTTTCCTGAAGTATATCAGTCTGATCCCGCCAAGTAAGGTCAGTCCAGCCCCGAAATACCAGGCAATTCTCCTCTGAACAAGGAACATGACAACCCCAGACGATCGTTTCGGCCTCCTATGGGCCTCGTCAGTGAGGTGCAGCCACATTCCTCTAAGCACACTGGGCAAGGAGTCCACGTCTGATTGTCCAGATTTCAAGGGAATAAAAACCCCACAATTTTCAAAGTAATATTACAGTATAAGGGGGAAAATAAATAAGGAAAGCATAAAGTTATTTTACTTTTAGAGAGTGCATTTTGGCTTTGGATGAATGTAAATTCCTCTTAATTTTGCTGATCCGAAGAGTAGTTTGATTCACGATCAAAGTCGAGCAGTCAAATACATTTTCGGATGAAATGGACTAAAAATTACTGATTGTTTGACGAAATTGATTTGTTCATTTGCTCATGCCGTTGGCACCAAAAATGTGCGGGAATGGGGGGAGAAGTTATTATATTTGGTTAATCAGCTCCTTTGTCTGACCATTCATGTGTCTATCATCCCCTGTCCAATCCTGCTATAGTATTACAAATGACAGATGTCAGGGTCAGCCAATCAGGCACTGGATTTCAGTCATACAGGAGTTGTATGTTCTTTTAACATTGGAAAAAATAGGTTATTTTAATTGTTAAAATCCTATAATGTAAGATGTTTTAATATCAATTGTCAATATTAGCTCTTCCCATTGGAAATAATAACAAATCCAAATCCAAAATGCATCCGAACCAAATGCCTGCGTGGAGGAAATTTGTCCGAACCGAATGTTTGAAAAAATCAGAAACTAATCTTCAAGACAAAACAATTTTTTTGCTTGTCTTTTTACTATGGATAATTAAACATTTCATATTACAATAAAACATTCATGGCCTTTTAAAGGGACAACAAACACACACACACACATATATATATATATATATATATATATATATATATATATATATATATATATATATATATATATATAAAATAAGTATGTATATCAGCAATAAATTAATGCATTGCAAAGGATATGAATACAACATGAAAGGGACAGTCAAGTCGAAGTTAAACTTTCATGATTCAGATAGAACATGCAATTTTAAACAACTTTCCAATTTACTTCTATTATTAAATTTGCTTGATTTTGTATCTATCTCCTCTGAGTAAAACACAGATAGAAATGAGTTATTGCACGGATTAAACAATTACAGGGTATCACGTAGCAGTTTCAGGCTTCTGGAGTATGCACTTTTGTCCTCTTGTGGAAATCAGATAAACTACACATTTTAGTGTTAAATGGCAGCAAAAGGGATCAAAATAAATAATAAAAGTACATAGCAAAACATGTTACTATGCATAATTAACTAATTTAATTTGCTTGCATGTCCCTTTATAATTACATCATCATCAGATATAGGTAAGAAGAGGATCCAGCTGGCTCACTAAGTTAGGGATTGTTGTAGGAAGTAAACTTAAACCTTTTGACTGGTGGAGAGGAAAGTATTGTAAATGCAGTAAATAATAGCACAAAAATCTTCCATTATATTCATTATTAAAGAGACATGAAATCCCTCATTTTTCCTTTGTGACAGAGACAGAGCATACAATTAAAAAAAGTTTCATATTTATTTTTTATTATAAAATTTACTTTGTTCTCATAGTATTCTTTTTTGAAGAGGTAACTAGGTATGAAGCGCACATTTCGATAACAGTACATGAAAGGAAACATTGTGGCCACCTACTGTTCTTTTATAATGTTTAGCAGTATTAAAACTGCTGCCAAATATTGCTCCAGTCACATGCACGCTCCTGCAACTTCCTATCTGCTTTTCAATAAAGGATACCAAGTGAATGAGGTACATTTGATAACAGAAGTAAATTTAAAACTTTTTTTAAACTGTTAAATCTATTTGAAACATGAAAGAAAATGTTTGGTTTTTATGCCCCTTTATAATTTGTTGTCCTCTTTTAAAACTTGAAAAGGTGCAAGTCAAGGATGCCCACTCTTCCCACTACTTTTTAACATAAACCTTGAAACACTATCAGTTTGTCTACTGAAACATTTACTTTGATATGCAAATAAGAAGGACAACATTGTGTTTGTACATGGATAATAAAGCTGCTTTTTCATTAACAGCCCTCAACACGTCAATATTATATTGAATTTTAAAGTTTGGTTCCTTCTTTGGTGAAAATTAATAGAACAACATCAGAAATTTGTTGATTACATAAAAACAAAAATATTACACAACCAACTTATCCTGTTACAGAAGTATGCAAAGCATTCATATCACTTGACATCAAAATATCCTTCAAAACAAACTTAACCATGAAAAGTGTTTAAAAGTTATAAATTTACATAGATATGCAACACTTTTTATTTACATATTGAGTGCAATGCACATTGTTAAAATTTCCCAAGTTATCATATCCAATACAGATGGTGCTATGTTTGTTATAAAACAATTTTAAAATACTGCACAGGGAATTCCATTCTCTTAAGGACATATGACGGAATTTTTCCGTCATAAAACAATTGAGCAAACTGAAAGCTGTGTCCTTAAAGGGTTAAGTAAATCCCCTATAATCTTCATTGTTGTAAATATTTTTAAGCCAGACATGACATTTATCACCTAGTACTGGCAATGTCCTCACAAATACTCTATTTTAAACTACTAATAATGATTTTCCAGTCAAACTCGGTGACCAAATTATGAAAATAAACATACTATAGGTTTGATCACATTCTATCATGTTAAAAAAAACAGCTAATGAGCAATTTTTAATGTAGACACGATCATGTTCAGTCAGCAGAATTTCTTTTCATTGTCATTTAGTGAAAAAATAGTCATGTAACTTATGTCAGTACTGTTTTTATGACCACAAACAAAATTCACAATACTTAAAGGGACATGAAACCACATTTTTTTTGTTTACAATTCAAATTTCCATTTCACTTCTATTATTTAATTTGATATGTTCTCTTGGTATCCTTTGTTGAAAAGCATACCTAGGGAAATAACATGACTGTGCTGCACATGCCAGATGCACGCTCCCTTGCAGGTACCGGGACTAGCATCCAGATTGGCTAATTAATGTCCCTTTACATGGGATGCGGTTACTGAGGAAAATTGAGATAAAATATATTTTTTTCAAATAAATATTCAGGTGATTTTTTCTAATCACCTTTTTACAGATATTCTACATCACTTTCTAGTGCTTTAACATTTGGGAATAATGTCCCTTTGAGCTCACTGCAGTAAACTTTATATTTGAGAGGTTGTAGTCCAAGGCATTTTTAAACAGGGAGGTATATCATGGGCAGAGAGATATTGTCATATTGTCTTACGTAGTATCTCTTCCTGAAGCATTTGATTGGTTGCCTCAGATACACTCAAGCATGAATATATCAAAAATAAATTCTGAGATTTTCTAAAAACTGGAACAAAATGTATTTTTTTCTTCATCTTGCAACATTTTTTGCCTGATAAAAACTTGTAATGACCAAACCATTCTCTAATGCTTAAAAGAAAGTTTGAACGTTCCTTGTCAGTTTAAAGGGACATGAAACCCAAGTTTTTTCTTTCATGATTCAGAGATAGAATACAATTTTAAGCAACATTCCAATTTACTTCTATTTCATTTGCTTGATTTTCAGGTATCCTTTGTTAAATAAATAGCAATGCACAAGGGTGAGCCAATCAAATGAGGCATCTTTGTGCAGCCACCAATCAGCAGTTACTGAGCCTATTTAGATATGCTTTTCAATAAAGAATATCTTGAGAATTAAAAGGACATTATACACTCATTTTTTCTTTGCATAAATGTTTTGTAGATGATCTATTTATATAGCCCATAACGTTTTGTTTTTTTTAAATGTATAGTTTTGCTTATTTTTAAATAATATTGCTCTGATTTTCAGACTCCTAACCAAGCCCCAAAGTTTTATGAGAATACCGTCAGCTACCTTCTCCAGCTTGCTCCTGTTTGTGTAAAGGGTCTTTTCATAAGCAAAAGAAGGGGGAGGGGGGAGTGTCTTATTTCCCACTTGCAGTGGGCTTTCCAGCTACCTTTTCAACAGAGCTAAACTGAGAGCTTCTAAGTACGTTTTTAAACAGTTTTATACTGGATTTTTATTTCAGTATCTGTGCATATTATTCTTTATAGTAGTGTCTATTACATGCAGTTGAAAATGAGTGTATACTGTCCCTTTAAGCAAATTAGATACTAGAACTACATTGGAAACCTGATTACAGTTGCATTCTCTTTCTAAACCATGAAAGAAAAAAATGGGTTTCATGACCATTTAATAATGATGCAAAAATGATCTGGCAGCTAGGAATAAATGAAGACAAACTGGCATTTCTACATGTGACGTTGGGCTGTCAAAACACAATTGTATGAACTAAATGAATCATCATCACATGTCCATAATTTGCAAACGTGCCTAAGGAAGCGACTGAAGAGGGGACGTCCCTGAATGTATTTAAACAAATAAATTCATATAACAAAGATAATAAAAATGAATCATTCTCTGGCAAATGCCTTACCCTGTACACTCCCTTAAATCCTTTTCATTTTTGTAATGATAATTATATCATTTTATGAAATGTCAAAACAAAACTGATTTTTATTATTTTAATGTTCACACATTTAAAAAATAAAAACTGCGCAGTTTTTTTCTGGAACAGACAGGGCTTCTCAAGTTAAAGGGATACTAAAGTCCAAATTAAACATTCATGATTAAGATAGGGCATGTAATTTTAAACAATTTTCAAATGTACTTGCATCATTTAACTGTTCTCTTGGTATTCTTAGTTGAAAGCTAAACCTAGGTAGGCTCATATGCTAATTTCTAAGCCCTTGAAGGACGCCTCTTATCTAAATGCATTTGACAGTTTTTCACAGCTAGAGGGCGTTAGTTCATGTGTTTCATATAAATAACATTGTGCTCATGCACGTGGAGTTATTTAAGATTCAGCACTAATATCCTGAAATGCAAGTCTGTCAAAAGATCTGAGATAAGGAGGCAGTCTGCAGAAGCTTAGATACAAGGTTATTACAAAGGGAAAATGTATATTTCTATAACTGTGTTAATTATGCAAAACTGGGGAATGGTAAATAAAGGGATTATCTATCTTTTTAAACAATAGCATTTTTGGTGTTAACTATCCCTTTAATGTTGACTTTCATGCCCCTTTAAGAAAAATAAATAAAAACAACAACATCATTTTAAACTTGTGGCTTTGGTACTTATGTCCTAGAGAAATTGTAAGGGCCTTTGTTGTTAGGTTAATAAAGCTTTTTTTTTCTCTGATTTGTAACTGGACATTACACCCTAATCAGCTGTAGCCTCTGATTAAAGGGATAGTAAAGACCAAACATGTTTTTGTTTAAAAAGATAGATAATCCCTTTATTTACCATTTTCCAGTTTTGCATAACTAAGACTGTTATAGAAATATACGTTTTATTTTTGAAATTACCTTGTTTCTAAGCTAATGCAGACTGCCTCCTTATCTCAGATCATTTGACAGACTTGCATTTCAGGCAATTAGTGCTGACTCTTAAATAACTTCACATGCGTAAGCACAATGTTATTTATATGAAACACATGAACTAACACCCTCTAGCTGTGAAAAACTGTCAAATGCCTTGACATAAGAGCCGGCCTTCAAGGGCTTAGAAATTATTATATGAGTCTACCTAGGTTTAGCTTTCAAGTAAGAATACAAAGAGAACAATTTAATGATGCAAGTACATTTGAAAATTGTTTAAAATTACATGCCCTATCTGAATCATGAAAGTTTAATTTGGACTTTACTATCCCTTAAAAACTTTCATGGTTCAGATAGAACATGTGATTTTAAGAGTGTGTGATTTTGTTCTCTTGGTATCATTTGTTGAAAAACATATCTTGGTAGGCTGAGGAGCAGTAATTGCACTACTGAGAGCTATGTGGTGATTGGTGGCTACACACATGCTTCTTGTTATTGGCTGATCAGATGTGTTTAGCTAGCTCCCAGTAGAGCTGACTTTATGTATTTAGAATCAATTAAGACATTAAACATCTCTTGATATTGTATAAAATTGTGCTTGTTCCACATTTCCTAGAAAAAAAAGCAAAATATGTAACCCTAGGTTTTCCAAATGCTACAAATTTACCAAACAAGCTATTTCATTTACGATATTTTCAAGTTACAGAATTTGCTTTTTGGCCTTTCTGGGAGTGTTTGACAAGGTATTTGATATTCTTTTAAAGCTGTATATATTTATATTGTAATATAAAATGTATGTTCAATCACAACTGATGCTCAAATTGTTCAGTGGCTGATAAAGTCAGCTCCCCCAATGATGTTGGTGGGAAAAATACATAAATCCACACTCAGACACACAAAATGTAGCTTTAAAAACCACAGAAATATATATATTGTAACTGTATTAGATCTGAAAATATCATCATATAAAAATACTTTGTCTTTTCAATGAACATTTTTGCTTTGCTTTTACTACAGTTTACAATTGCCATAGAGTCAAGGTCATTGTTAGATGCAAGGAGAGCTAACAGCTAAGATCCATTTTGTATCAAGCTATTAGCTGTGCCTGTCAGAGGTGCATAGTGATAGATTCTAAACCATATCACAAGACCTTTCTCAGACAATGAATTCTGATCTTTTTAAAGAACATAAACATATTTCATTATATTGATTGTAAAGTTTAATGAATTAAAGCCCAGTATCTAAAAATAGTCTTAAAACATGGGCACTTTAATTCATTAAACTTTACAAAGACACTTCTTTTATTAAATACTTACCATTTTGTTACGGTAAACATATTGCTGATCCTCCAACCGCATCTCCTTTTGTATTGAGCATATTGATGACGAATCCGGCTTATTCCAATCGTTGCATGCCCCCTTTTGTGTCCAGCTTGTGGGGCACTCAACGATTGGAGGAAGCCGGATTCGTCATCAATATGCTAAATACAGAAGGGAATGCGGGCGGAGGATTGGCAGTATGTTTGCCATAACAAAATGGTAAATATTTTAAAAAGGAGCGTCATTGTATAGTTTAATGACTTAAAGTGCCATTGTTTTTAAGATTATTTTTTAAATACTGGGCTTTAAATCATTACACGTTACAATCATTTTAATCTAATTTTGAACTGTACATCCCCATACATCTATAGTTTTAAATGGTTTCATAATATTTATTTCTGTATCCTTTACAAGGTTGAGGTGAGTCTGCAGAGTAGTTTCCAACCTGGGATGAAGCTGGAAGTTGCCAATAAAAATAATCCAGATACCTACTGGGTGGCTACAATTATCACCACATGTGGACAGTTGCTACTATTGCGCTATTGTGGTTATGGAGATGATCGCAAGGCAGACTTTTGGTGTGACGTCATGACTGCAGATCTCCATCCTGTGGGCTGGTGCGCACAAAACAACAAGGTCCTTATGCCTCCAGATGGTGAGTTCTTTATATATTTAAGGGACATTAAACACTATAAAATGATAAATCACATATATATATATATATATATAAAAATATATATATATATATATATATATATATATATATATACACTCTGCAATATACTTTCATTATTTATTTTGTCCCATTTTCCTGTAATTCCATTCTAAAATGGTGAGCTTTTCAGTTTCTGTTAGAAACACTTTTATATTCCACACAGCCATTGGCTGCACACTGTAGTGACCTATTTATTCTAATTGGCCTTAACAGAGAAGGTAACCTAAGTTACAACATGGCAGCTCCCATTGTTTTATAGACACTAAAACTTTACACTTAGTTTGTCAATATTTAAACAGCTAATGAAACTTTAAAAAATACATCTACATGTTATTCCGAGAGACTAATCTTTTCTTTGATTTATTTGTTCTATCTAGCAGTTATTTAGAGTTTAATGTCTCTTTAAGGATATTTATTGTCTTTACTCATAATTTTTTTTATTTTTATTATCATGTTCTTTTTCACGGGTGTCCATAGTAAGGACAAAATGGAGCCGATTGCCCCTAGGTTAAGCATTTGTTTAGAATCTTTTCCTAGAGATAGGCAGACAAAGAACCATTAGTATACGGTTTATCACATGGTCAGTGTAAAAACAGCTAATTTCTAACTTGTTATATGTCAGATTTCATACGTCTAACTGGGAGTAAAGAAGGATATGTGGGCGATGATTCATGGGTATTTTGTGGGTGGAGCCACAAGTGGTGGGTGAGGTTGAGCTTGTCATGGACAGAAATGGTAGGCGATGGATTGAACTCTATGATCTCATCAAAAACTAAATCCATACACCAATGTGGCCACTTGTTCAAAAGTGCAGAATCAATTCAGGATCTCTTGACCATCTAGATAGCAGAAGGTCAATGTAAACATTGCACAGTTTTAACCACATTTTGCAGAATAAATAAAAAAAGAGATCTCCCTTTTTTAATAAAGATTTAACTCACACATTTATATGATTCCTATTATAAAATCTATGAAACATTAACAGGTATGTGGTTGTAGGGTATGAGGTATGGGGTGGCGTAAAATCAGAAAATAAGGACACTCCTATGTAGGAACCTCCTATTTATAGGGTATAAGGAGGTATAAAATACAGGATTACTCTGTGTGTAGGGTATAAAAAGTATAATATACTTCCAGTATTTAATATATGAAGAAGGATTTATGTTATCAGGAGGTGTAATATATTGTGTTATTCTTTATTTAGGGCACACTGAATGTTTGGGCAGGGGTGGGACATACAGTAGGTGGGACCTAGAGGAGGTGGGGAATAATAGGTCTGGGTTGGGGACCTCAGAAATTGATCTTGCCTGCAAAAGGGTGGCCCTGATTATGCTGTATAATTTTTTGTACAAATTTAAAGGGACACTGAACCCAAATTTTTTATTTCATGATTCAGATAGAGCATGCAATTTTTAGCAACTTTCTAATTTACTCCTATTATCACATGTTCTTCATTCTCTTGGTATCTTTATTTGAAAATCAAGAATGTAAGTTTAGATGCCGGCCTATTTTTGGTGAGCAACCTGGGTTGTTCTTGCGGATTGGGGGATAAATTCAACCACCAATTAAACAAGTGCTGTCCAGGGTCCTGGACCAACAATTGGTTGGCTCCTTAGCTTAGATGCCTTCTTTTTTTAAATAAAGATAGCAAGAGAACGAAGAAAATTTGATAATAGGAGTAACTTAGAAAGTTGCTTAAAATTGCATGCTCTATCTGAATCACGAAAGAAAAATTTGGGTTCAGTGTCCCTTTAAGCTAATTTTCAAGAAATGTGGCACCCCTAGTGGAAATTATGTAAACTGTGAGCATATATTGAAGCTAAATGGTATTAAAGAACTTTATTGCACACATGAACAGAGCTTGTTAGGAAACTATTACAACTTGCAAGCAAACTGGGAGTTATCAGCAACAGTGTATCAGCTTTTGATGATTGTTTTCCTATCGCTACTTGTTTCTTGCCTCCATGATGGTCTTTGAAAACCTTGTACAAAGACTGTTACTTATAGGTATTTACATGTTTAACCAATCTTACTCTCTCTGATGTATATTAGACCTGGTAAAGTATTGAATCAGAAGAGTTTCACAGAGATTGGAATTCAGTATTCTTACTTAAAGGGACATGAAACACAATTTTTTTCTTTCATGATTCAGACAGTGCAGATCATTTTAAACAACTTTCTAATTTATTTCTGTTATCAAATTTTCTTCCTTCTTTTGGTATCTTTTGTTGAAAATTGGGGCTAGGGTCAGACTGAGAACAACCAGGGCCCTAGAGCAAAAATTAGGAAAGGGCCCCTGATCCTATGCCCCTCCTTAAATCAACCACCTGATTGCCTTGCTCCCAACAGGGTCCCAACTTCCAGGACTAGGGCCCCCTATATCAAGGGCCAGGGACCCCATAATCCAGAGCTCCACAACCTCCAGGGCCAGAATTCACACTACAGGGCTCCCAGAGCAACAGACCTCCTATTTAGGCAAAGGGCCCCCACTCAAGGGACAGAGCACCCACTCTGCCCACCCTTAACGGCTTAGTTACTGCTGCTACTTTAGGCACTGTGCTAGCTCCTGATCATCTTCTGCTTGCCCCAGCTCACAACCACTAGCGCAGCTGCCCCATACTAAAATGTGCCTGTCTGTTGCTGCTCGTTCCCTGACAGTCACAACCGCTGTGCTATCTCATGTAACATACTGTGACTGCGAGCATAAGCAGCACACCGGGAGACACCTGTTGGGGCCCCCTTGAGTGCAGGACCCTTGGTTCAGGTCCTATTGCTTTCTGCTTATTCCAGCCCAGCAGGGACGTAAGCTCAGGAGCGTTCACATATCTGGAGCACTATATGGCAGCAGTTTTGCAAGATTTTTATCCATTTGCAAGAGCTCTAGAGGGCAGCACTATTTCCTGCCATGTAGTTCCCTAGACACCTACGTAAGTATCTGTTCAACAAAGAATAACACGGCAACAAAGCAAATTAGACATTAGAAATAAAATGGAAACTTTTGTAAAATTGTATGCTCTGTCTGAATAACAAAATAAAAATTGGAGGTTTCATATCCCTTTAAATTAAAACAACACAAGCGAGTGGGTTAGACAAGGGAATCCCTCAGGCACGACTGACTTTTTCTCATAGTTATCATTGTATTTGCTAAACATTTCACCCCTGCAGGTCTTACTGATCTATCTTGCCAACTATATGCTGGTAAGTTTGTTGCAAACACAATTACAATATACTTATTACACTCACCGAATAAGACATGTATGTGAAGCTTGAATGTACATTAAAGATACTGAAATTTATTTTGAAAGTAAAATGTATCAGTACTGGGTGCAGCTCAAAGCTCACTGCAACTAAATGGTTCAGTTCCCTTTTCTTAGAGAATTCAATATATTCCACCTAACTAACAATAACCCTTATCTAACTCTGTATTAACATCATTCTCACCCTTGCAGCCCTCACCTCCTGTTTCTCACCCTCCTAGATTGTAAATTCCCACAGGATTGTGGAATGTATTTGTTTGCTAAATTATGTCTTGTTTCTTACAAGTATTGTATAATTGTTTTACTTATATTAGTTGTACCCATGGACAGCGCTACGGAATATGTTGACGCTTTATAAATAAAGTATAATGAGATTAATAATAATAATAATTTCAGCCTCTGTAGTCTATGAAATGATTCCACTCTAGGTTTAAGAGTTTGACAAGTAGGTGTATGACATGAGGCAATATAGTACATATTAAAAAACAGATTTCATATACTTTAGAATTTATACTTTATTGGTGTCACTGTTTTCCATAGAGATCCGTAAAATGACCAGGTATGGAGTAAACTTTGCACTTGGTCCTTTTGTTGGGAAGTAACACATCCACTGCTTTGTACTTTTTGCAATTTACTAATGGCCTTTCAAGGATGTTCCTTATGTATGCTAAAGGGGACAGAAAACCCACATTTTTATTACCTGATTCAGATAGAGCATGAAATTTTAAGCAACTTTCTCATTTACTCCTATTATAATTTTTTCTTTGTTCCTTCTTGCTATCTTTATTTGAAAAAGCAGGAATGTAAACATAGGAGCCAGCTCATTTTTGTTTTAGCACCTGGATAGCGCTTGCTATTGGTGGCTACATTTAGACAGGGTCCATTACTTCCAGTTACAGCCCCACAAGGTGGATGTGGTCTCTACAGGAAGGCAAAGGAGTAGCTTTACCTTTGACACTGTTGCTAGGAGACACCTGCTCTAGCTCCAGTCAGTTTCTTGCCCATGATAAGTAGAGGACGTTTCTGCAAAAATCATGTGTCAGTAGAACTTAAGTTCCGTAATGTCATCTCATTTATCAAAATGTGTTTGTTTTTATGTTTACTTAGATTTAACATTTTTTTTTTACCATAGGAGTACTGTTTCATATTCATTTTATTAATAATGGTATTTAATAATAGAACTTACGTTACTTTTTCCAACAATGGAACCTTAATGTGTCTCCAGTAGGCGTGTGCATTTGTTTAGTTCTGAAACGAATATCCGACTGAATGCACTAACTAATTTAAAGAATAACAAATATAATTCATATTATATTCATTATTCTATAAATTAGGTATATACTTATCTATAGCACACTGGGTGAGCTGCTAATCCTCTTCTTCTTCATAGACTCCAGGGCTGTGCTAATAGGAACATTAATGCGGAGGATCCCAGACGGGGGCTCACTAATCTGATCTTCTTCACAGAGTCTAGTGCCATGCTAATAGAAGAATTAGGCTCTGGACTCTGTGAAGAAGGGTCGGATTATGGTCCCCCCCACCCCTCGGATGAGCTAAAGGAAAAGGTCCTTTAGCCAAGGCTCTGGGATTCTCCGCACTAATGTTCCTATTATCGCGGGTCGGAGTCTATGAAAAAGACGAGTCTCCTGAGCCTTCTATAGGTAAGTATCCTCCAAGTAACACTGTACCCCCTGCAGCAATATAACATGTACATACGTTTTAACAAAAACAAATGTAAATGTTAACGAGCATTCAGTTTTAAACTAACCAGATACCAAATAGTGCAGCACACGAATGTTCTGATTTTTTTCAGAATATTCGTTCCGAATGATTTGTCCGAAACTATTTAATCGAATGCGGCACAAGTCTAGTCTCCAGTATCTTGGTTTGAGTGAATTATTTTTTATTTCCTGTAACAATTTTGTAATTTACAGTTTAATGGAACATATTTATTGAGGAGATAAAGGATTCAAGAGACAATATGCAGGACACCACTATTTCTCTCTTACCACCGCTTCCCAGTATGGCTTTATTAAAGGGCAGGTCCTGCTAATTTGTCCCATCCTCTAAGCAAACCCTAAACAAGTAGCATTTGTTGGAGCAAATAGTTTAGCATGTCTATGAGGAATAAAATACCAACTAGTTAGAAGATTATGCAAGCAAGCAGAATGTCCCAGAATATTAAACACAAAGTGGACAGTATCCTAGGACAAGCAGCACTGCAAATCTGAGCAAATGCAGAAAAATCAGCAGCTGTTGGAGAAATATATAGATTTATAATATAATACGAGTTAAGAACCCCCATTATCACCTATAAAAAACAAATGGTAGTAGAGAGATTAACAGCGGCAAAAATGTCTATACTACATATAATCGATAAATTAATATTCCAAAAGTCAGTTAAAGAAAATCGTAAAATAGTTTCATAAAGATAATCCAAGTGATGCTGAAAAGAGTGAGGGTATTCTCTTTACCAGAAATTACCTCAATCTAATGAGGTAAGTTGCTGCTTCTGTGAGGGAGAGACCTCTATTGTGCTTGTAGTTCACCTCTTAGAGTGTGCTTTTTACTCGTGTTTCTCCTTATATCCTCTCATCCAATGAAAAAATGCTCAAGATAAATGATAAAAGAGAGCCAATAGTGATACTGTATTTTTAATGGAACACACATGTAAAAATATAAAAGGTACACTCACATTGCCAGTCCTCAAACTATATCAGGTATCGAAAATGCATGCAATGAACACTGAAGCCGGTATATCAGGATATATAGAGATGGAAAAAGATACTACTCGACTGCAACCAGTAAAGTAAAATAAACACCCGTAGGTGCTATAGTCCAAAAGTTACCCTGACGCGTTTCAAAGGATTTGTATTTATTCCTTCTTCCTCAGAGGGATTTCTATTTGTGAGTTAAAACATTAAGTGGATACGTTTATTAATTGAATGATATTATGTTCTGTTATTTTAAATTGCCAAAGTTTTCCGCTATTGAAAATTGCTTTTATCTACATTGAGGTTGGGATTAGTTAAAGCCTTAAAGGTCTCTACGAGACAAGCTAACTGACTTTTGGAATATTAATTTATCCATTATATGTAGTATATACATTTTTACTAGCATTAGTTAGAAGATTAGTATTCATTTATATAACTTCCACAGACAGAATAAGATTTTGTTGTTTTCTTACAAATTAGCTGCCAATCTGAATGTTACATTTAAATCTAAAGCTTCCTTGTCCTAGCCCCTGTATATGAAGGTAAATCACAGAGCTGGTGTTTCACAGTTGTCTTATATGCAGGAAGGGGAACATAACACATAAACTCAGAAGAGATAAGCTCTCTGAGTAGGTTGTTGGATTTATGTTTAAAAAATAGTAGAACTGCATATGCATAAACCAACAGCCAAAACAGCCATCTCATTGTTGTCTAAGCTCAGGTTGGAGATTAAAGGGACAGTCAAGTCCAAAAAAAACTTTCATGATTTAAATAGGGCATGCAATTTTAAACAACTTCCCAATTTACTTTAATCACCAATTTTGCTTTGTTCTCTTGGTATCCTTAGTTGAAAGCTAAACCTAGGAGGTTCATATGCTAATTTCTTAGACCGTGAAGACTGCCTCTAATCTGAATACATTTTGACCACTAGAGGGCATTAGTTCACATGTTTCATATAGATAACATTGAGCTCATGCACGTAAAGTGACCTAGGAGTGAGCACTGATTGGCTAAACTGCATGTCTGTCAAAAGTACTGAAATAAGGGGGCAGTCAGCAGAGGCTTAGATACAAGATAATTACAGAGGTAAAACGTGTATTATTATAACTGTGTTGGTTATGCAAAACTGGGGAATGGGTAATAAAGGGATTATCTTTCTTTTTAAACAACAAAAATTCTGGTGTTGACTGTCCCTTTAAAGGGACGGTAAACATCTTGTAATTAAAATACATTTCTGCTGTGTTGCTATAGAATAACATATCTACCATCAAATTAATATCTTTTTTAATGCAGTTATTTGTCAATAGCAAAACTCCACTCACCATTCCCTTTAAATGGAGGAGCCAATCTGGGCTTTAGTCATAAAGTTAGTAAAAATGAATTGTTTTGCGGTTGTTATCAGTTCAAGCTAATTAGGAACAGATATGTAGCAAGGTTATAGTCTTGAGAAGCCAGCAGGGTGTATTTAAAGTTCTGAGAGTTAGAAATTGCTGTATTTTCAGTACTAAATTGCATGAAAATTGTGTAAAATAATGAATATATCTTGCAAAGTTGTTTCATTAAGCATAATTAGACATTTTATATAAAAATCTCAAGGTATTTACTGTTCCTTTTACCATAAGAAAATGTCACTCGACCATAGTAAAAATGAGATGTATTCATTGTACAAAGGTGACTAAGACATAATATGTAAGATTGGGGACTCCCTATACTCCCTGCTCATAGGTCTGTATATTGTGAGGTTTGCCAACTGGGGAAGCAGCCCTGTCACATGAAGTCATTGAAGTTTAGTGCCAGCAACTGACATCTACTTGTGTATTTTATAGAAAGTAGTGGTGATTGTGAGACAAAAGTAATTTGGCCCCGAGAAAAGATGAATACCTAAGTATTTCAAATATTTGTCCTCAATATGAAGGGTAGATTTTTGTTGCATAGATATTATGGACAGTAAGTTATGGCAGATCAGCCAAGTATAAATGGGCCATTGTGGACTTTAGTCTGTAGACAACAAGGCTAACCTCAGTAATACATTTTGTATGCAGTGCACTATTTTGATGTTGCTATTAGATAGAGCCAAATATGTGTAGATATGCAGCAGAGTTAGCCTTGAGAAGTCAGGAGCGTACATTTCAGGTTCTGAGAATTAGAAAACCCTCAATTTTCCCTCATGAAAAAGGGGACAAAATAGCACACGTAATACATACGTCAATGAGGATACTGTTAACAATGAAAGTTAAAATATAATAAAGTTTTCAATGTTTTTTATTATGTATTTAACTATCTTTGATAAATATAGCAAATCTAAAATTTGTGTTTGAAAAAAAAAAATCAGTTTTAAATCATTTGCAAAACAACCCACATTTTTCTCTAGCTCTGTAATTCCAGAAATGTCAACTATAGACAAAATGTACTAATACTATGAGGAAGTTTTTGATATTTTTTCTTATCAATGTTTACAAAATATGCATAGAATTTGTGAGATCCCTTGAGCTTTTCAAAATAATAAAATAGATGGTGACTTTCTGTGAAATGTTACAGCAACTGAAATGTTTTTCCTTCTCTGATCATATCACATTGTGCAATAGGAATCCCCCTATAGGGCAATATGCCTATAGAAAATGCTTGCAAAGAACCACACATGAACTGCCATATACATTATGTATATTCTGACATTATATGATTATTCAGTTTCATTAAAGGGAAAGGAAACCCCAAATTTCCTTTCATGATTTGGATAGAACATACAATTTTAAACAACTTTTCAATTTACTTTTATTATAAAATGTTCTTCATTCTCTTGTTATCCTTTGCTGAAGTAACAACATTGCACAACTGGTAACTAGATGAACACATCTTGTTTGTGTGCAGGCACTAATCAGCAGCTAGCTCCCACTAGTGTAGGATATGTGTGTATTCTTTGTCAACAAGGGATACCAAGAGAACGAAGCACATTTGAAATTAGATGTGCCTTAAAATGACCTGCTCTATCTGAATCACATAGTTTAATTTTGACTTTCCTATCCCTTTGAGATTTTTCCAAAAAAAAGTAATGTTCATATGTTGTATCAAAATATATATGTAAGGGAAAAATGTGAATGTCAGACTTTAAAGGGACATGACATTTAAAATAAAACTGTTATGATTCAGATACAGCATGTCATTTCAAGACATTCAAATTCACTTCTGTTATTTTTGTTCTCTTGGTATCCTTTGTTGAAAATGTACATATCCTCAGTAATAGAAACGCACTATTGGGAGATAGACAAATATTGTTGGCTACACACATATGCTTTTTGTCATTGGCTCACCAGGTGTGTTCAGCTAGCTCCCAGTAATGCATTGCTGCTATGCGGCTGTCTTTAACTATGTGTTTAATCAATTTGCAGGAGTTAAACACGCAGTTATATGCAAGCTAAAGTGCAATTATAGAATAATTTAACATATTACAACATTTTCTTTTTGCACTATTATATCCCTTTAAGCTCTTACTCAAAACACATCGGATGAACCTCACACTCAAGAAGCACATGAAACGCAAAATGTCAGTTATCATACAATGTGTAATTATACATGATTTAAAAAACAGCAATATTATAATGTACCGCCACTATTTATTATGTCTGATTTGTGCACGCAGAGCCTTTGCAATGTAGTGAAACATTTCTAAAGAATACATTTAAAAAAATGACTTTAATATCCCTTTAAAGGGACAGTGTACTTGATTTTGTTTATTGTTTAAAGAGATAGATAAAACCTTTACTACCTATTCCCCAGCTTGGCATAACCAACATTGTTATATTAATATACTTTATAACCTCTAAGTTTGCTTGTTTATAAGCCCCAGCAGGCGTTTGTCTCAGTACTTATTATTAGCTTTTTACAGCCAGACAGTGCTAGTTCATGTGTGCTATATAGATAACATTGTGCTCACTCCTGAAGAGTTATTTATGAATCAGCGCTGATTGACTCAAATGCAAGTCAGTCAAAAGAACTAAAATAAGGGGGCAGTCTGCAGAGGCTCAGATACAAGGTAATCACAGAGGTAAAACGTGACTCAGATAGAGCATGTCATTTTACACAACTTTTCCCAATTTATTTCTAATATTAAATTATTAAATCCATTGTTGAATAGTAGGAGCTATCTGAATATATTGGGTGAGACAATGACAAGAGGCATGAGTGTGTAGCCACCAATCAGTATCTAGTCCCCTTTAGTGTATTGTTGCTCGAGCCCACCTAGCTATGCTCTTCAGCAAACAATACCAAGAGAATTAAGCAAATTTGATCATAAAAGTAAGTTGGAATGTTGTTTAAAAATTAGACAATCGGAATCATGATTCTTTCATTTATACTTTACTGTTCCTTTAAGACCTACCCCCCCCCCAACTACACACGCATACACACTAGGTGCTGCATGCAAGAATTGGAAGAAAAAAAATAACCTTTGCATTGCATTTTATCTCAGCTGATGGTTACCAGTAAAGGCCAGCTGTA